>NW_026733308.1:0-249369 GCF_028476545.2 Physella acuta
ACCTCCTTACCCCCGTTTCTAGTCTTAGCGTCATGGGTAGCTTCAGGCCAATGTTTAACTTTAAATGTTAAACCACGTTTACACTTGCGACATGTATATGATACATGTCTGAAAAAGTATACGAGTTACGTGGAGAAAATGTTTACATATTAAATTAGCTCGTTGTGAGTTGATGTTTTTTTTTCTAGACATGTATGGTATGCATGTCGCCCCCCCCCCCCCCCCCCCCCGAAGAAAGTCTACCGCCCCCCCCCCCCCCTCTGAACGAAATGAAATTTATATAGAAAATATATACTTTTAACAGTGTCCGCCCCCCCCCCCCGAAAATTTCAAGTGCCCCCCCCCCCCCCCGGAGAAAAAAGTCTGGAAGAAACACTGACAATGATGTTTCCTCAACCAACAGTATATTGCTGTGTGGGTATGGCTACTAAACAGCATTTGCCAAAATGATATAAGATAGAATTCCTAAAGTCCTCCTACGCTTCCCCCATACCTACAAAATATTTAATCCTCAGCTAAAATACTCGCCTAATCGAATATTTAATCTACCTTACATTTCAAATATATATTTTCCCCCCATAAAGGTTAATGCCCTTGTTCACAAAAAAAAACCATCCGCCCCCTACCAGAACCCACACAGTCCTTGTTATATGGGCACGAAAAGGGACGCGACTCGACCCAATAAGGTGAAGTTATTATAAGCTTGAGGAAATAATTAGGAACTAGTTAGCTTACGGTGTGTACGCTATTCTAGGGACTAAGGTGGGCTGTTTACTACGAGATTGTTTAGTAGGGTGAGAAATTGTGGGGACTGGGGACTGTGTGTGTGTGGGGGGGGGGGTATATTTTCAGTTGTGAGAATGGGCGAACAGTGTTTCTTCCAGACTTTTTTCTCCGTGGGGCACTTGAAATTTTCGGAGGGGGGGGGGGGGGGGGAGGGGGCGGTAGACTTTCTAGGGGGCGGGGACGGACACTGTTAAATGTATATATTTTCTATATAAATTCCATTTTGTTCGGGGGGCGGTAGACTTTTTTGGAGGGGGGGGGGGGTGCCGAAGAGATGCCTGGAAGAAACTCTGTGGGTGAATGGGGGCGGGGATATTTTAAATTAATGAATGGATGAATGGGAAAATATTTTAAATTGTGGGAATGGGTGAATGGCGGTATGTTTTAATTTAAATTATGGCTAAAGTCTTTCTTATCAAATGTAGTAACACATCATTTTTAAAATGAAGCTAGATGCTGGTGGTAGCTTCAACTCTCCCATCAAACTCACTTTCGTTGCCCTTCCCTCCCTCTCCCCCCCCCTCCCCCACCCACGCAGGAAGCCACAAAACTGACAATGAAGGTCAAGGTAAAATAAAACAATACAAAGAAACCCACTTGACATGCTAAACCCTTGTCAACCCCCCCCCCCCCGCTGCTAACAACCTGCCCCTACCCCACATCCACACTCGCCTCCACCACTTACGTCCAAAACATCCGTCAATGCAACGTATTCCAAAAACACCAAATGGATTGTAGGAAAATTAAGGTGGGGGTGAGGGAAGAGGGTGGGTGGGGTTATAATACAAATAGTTTTTAAAACACCCCTGTTCTCCGCTCCTAAATTATTTTTTTTACTCCCGGGAATCTTTGATAATTAGATGAAGCAGAAAATCTTTTAGATTGAAGAGCAGAATGATGATGTCATTACCCTCTCTGTTCTACTTACAAGATATTAAAGAAATGTATCGGTATATACAGTGGCGTAGCGAGGTCGGGTGTCACCCGGTGCGGCACTTAATGGTGTCACCCCCCCCCCCCCCCCCCAGAGACGTAGCGACCCTTCCCGGGGACAATGTCAAATTTTCGATTTGCACCCCCCCCCCTCAAACTTTCGATTTGCACCCCCCCTCAAACTTTCGATTTGCACCCCCTCTCAAGTTTTCGATTTGCACCCCCCCCCCTCAAACTTTCGATTTGCACCCCCCCCCCTCAAGTTTTTCTCTATATATTTTGCTATTTTTTGCCTTGGTGTCACCCCCTAAATGGTGTCACCCGGTGCGGTCCGCACCCCCCGCCCCCCCCCCCTCGCTACGCCCCTGGGTATATATATATATATATATATATATATATATATATATATATATATATATATATATATATATATATATATATATATATATATATATATATATATATATATATTCTTTGTTTCTAAATGTATTTTTAAAATTAATTTAAATTGCACAACATCGTGTAATACAACCCCGTATTACAACACAACCTGCATAAAAATGTTTCTGTAGTGTATGTAGGGTAAAGTCTATTTAACCTGCATGAGCTGGGTTTTTTTTGAGCGATTGACGCTGAAGTCTATTTAAACCTGCATGAGCTGGGTTTTTTTTGAGCGATTGACGCTGAAGTCTATTTAAACCTGCATGAGCTGGGTTTTTTTTGAGCGGTTGACGCTGAAGTCTATTTAAACCTGCATGAGCTGGGTTTTTTTTTGAGCGATTGACGCTGAAGTCTATTTAAACCTGCATGAGCTGGGTTTTTTTTTTGAGCGATTGACGCTGAAGTCTATTTAAACCTGCATGAGCTGGGTTTTTTTTTGAGCGGTTGACGCTGAAGTCTATTTAAACCTGCATGAGCTGGGTTTTTTTTTTGAGCGATTGACGCTGAAGTCTATTTAAACCTGCATGAGCTGGGTTTTTTTTTGAGCGATTGACGCTGAAGTCTATTTAAACCTGCATGAGCTGGGTTTTTTTTTTGAGCGGTTGACGCTGAAGTCTATTTAAAACCTGCATGAGCTGGGTTTTTTTTTGAGCGGTTGACGCTGAAGTCTATTTAAACCTGCATGAGCTGGGTTTTTTTTTGAGCGGTTGACGCTGAAGTCTATTTAAACCTGCATGAGCTGGGTTTTTTTTGAGCGATTGACGCTGAAGTCTATTTAAACCTGCATGAGCTGGGTTTTTTTTTGAGCGGTTGACGCTGAAGTCTATTTAAACCTGCATGAGCTGGGTTTTTTTTGAGCGGTTGACGCTGAAGTCTATTTAAACCTGCATGAGCTGGGTTTTTTTTTGAGCGGTTGACGCTGAAGTCTATTTAAACCTGCATGAGCTGGGTTTTTTTTGAGCGGTTGACGCTGAAGTCTATTTAAACCTGCATGAGCTGGGTTTTTTTTGAGCGGTTGACGCTGAAGTCTATTTAAACCTGCATGAGCTGGGTTTTTTTTGAGCGGTTGACGCTGAAGTCTATTTAAACCTGCATGAGCTGGGTTTTTTTTGAGCGGTTGACGCTGAAGTCTATTTAAACCTGCATGAGCTGGGTTTTTTTTTGAGCGGTTGACGCTGAAGTCTATTTAAACCTGCATGAGCTGGGTTTTTTTTTGAGCGGTTGACGCTGAAGTCTATTTAAACCTGCATGAGCTGGGTTTTTTTTTGAGCGGTTGACGCTGAAGTCTATTTAAACCTGCATGAGCTGGGTTTTTTTTGAGCGATTGACGCTGAAGTCTATTTAAACCTGCATGAGCTGGGTTTTTTTTTGAGCGGTTGACGCTGAAGTCTATTTAAACCTGCATGAGCTGGGTTTTTTTTGAGCGGTTGACGCTGAAGTCTATTTAAACCTGCATGAGCTGGGTTTTTTTTGAGCGGTTGACGCTGAAGTCTATTTAAACCTGCATGAGCTGGGTTTTTTTTGAGCGGTTGACGCTGAAGTCTATTTAAACCTGCATGAGCTGGGTTTTTTTTTGAGCGGTTGACGCTGAAGTCTATTTAAACCTGCATGAGCTGGGTTTTTTTTGAGCGGTTGACGCTGAAGTCTATTTAAACCTGCATGAGCTGGGTTTTTTTTGAGCGGTTGACGCTGAAGTCTATTTAAACCTGCATGAGCTGGGTTTTTTTTGAGCGGTTGACGCTGAAGTCTATTTAAACCTGCATGAGCTGGGTTTTTTTTGAGCGGTTGACGCTGAAGTCTATTTAAACCTGCATGAGCTGGGTTTTTTTTGAGCGGTTGACGCTGAAGTCTATTTAAACCTGCATGAGCTGGGTTTTTTTTGAGCGGTTGACGCTGAAGTCTATTTAAACCTGCATGAGCTGGGTTTTTTTTGAGCGGTTGACGCTGAAGTCTATTTAAACCCCAAGCAAGCTAATATCTGCACGGGGCCCTATCTTTAGACTTACAAAATCTCATTTCATGAGTTGCTTCCCATTTCTTCACACTTGACCGGCCATACCCACGAGCAAGGCCCAGAATAAAATTTAGGGGGAAAAAATTTCTCGTTTGTAATAAACGCGTTCAATGGCGGTGCTCTGTCGCGTTCGTTGCGCGTGCATTTTGTTTTGTGTGATTAAGGTAAAAAATGTGTGGCTAGGACGTGTCACTAAGCTTGTCTGGGGATTTCTTACTCTTTACGTCTACTTAAAAAAATGTAGATCAGAATTAAGTTTCACATAGAGTGCATTCGCCCGTAGGTTTTAGATAGTACTTGGAACATATCAGAAAACATGTTTGTTGCTTGTTTGTAAGCGTACATATCAACATGATGGGGAGTGTGTTTTTCGTGTTGAAGTGGGTGGGCTTTTTTAAAATTTATTTGTTGTAGGGCTCTAGCATCTGTAATTACTTGATGAGTTCGGAAATACGGTGGTATTGCTTTGGAGAACTTGTTGTTTTTCGCAAATTTTTTTTTACAAAGCTTCATATTTGTTGGTTTAAGAGAATTTTATTCGTGTGTATCTTAGACTTCGCAAAGCAGTTTAGGAAGATGCTTAGCGTTTGTCTCTAAGAATTTGTTAAGAAACCGCTGTTTCAGGCGTTTGTACCCTAGTTATTGTTTTAAGGGTTCAGGAATAAATTGGGAAGTTTGTTGAGAACAGGCACGTAAGATGCAAAGCTGCTAAAATCATTCAGAGTTGGTGCTTTTCAGTTCACGTACGCACCGCACCGTGTTGTTTCTGGTGCGCAAGCCTATGTGTACTGTTGCAATGGTAATTTATTTCTGGTGCGCAAGCGCATGTGTACTGTTGCAATGGTAATTTGTTTCTGATGGTAATTTGAAACTGATTCAACAGGATTGTGTTTCCATCCTCCAACATTAATTTCTTACAGAACGTATACATTAACTTAATGACAATATTGTTTTTCAAGCGGTACAGTAGCAACGCATCTAAGTTTATTTCTTTACCACGAAGGGACAAACTATTAACAACTTAATCATAAATAACGTGTATACTACTATATCCGTTTTAAACAGAATTTGTTTCACGTTTTGGACCTACATACCAATTTAAGAAATCAAACGCATTTTTTTTTTCGAATTTTTCTTTAAATAAACTAAAGTTACATTTCATGGAACTGTCTTTTACCTTATGGTCTGAGCAATGTTGTTGAAGAAAGGGTCAAGGCCGAAGTTACAACAAAAACAATGTTTTTAGCGTCACGTGACAATTCAAATCTCCATTTCCCACACCCAAATCGTGAACACGGGATATTTCTTTGGTTGAAGAAAAAACAAGAAAAATAAAAATAAATTGTTTAATTACCCGCGGAGTCTGATAATTTGATAAAGAAACAAAACTCAAAAGGTCAGTTATTAGGTCATGCTGTAAGTCAACTAATTATGTATAAGTAGTGCAGCTAATGGGACAATCTGTAAGTAAACTTGCTGTAGGATTATTTTGTGTATCAATAATTAGACTAATCGGTGAGTCCGCTGATAGATCGATATGTTGGTTAATCAGAAGGTCAATCTGTAAGCTTAGCTCAATAATTAAGTCAATATGTAGGTTAACTAGAGGGTTAATTAATAGGTCACATGATAATCAATTAGTTGATATGTGGGTCAAGCTATAGCTCCGACTACAGGTAATTCTACAGGTGACGGCCATGACTATCCGCTGGTCCTTTTGTGATGTTTTTGTCAGTATGTCGTGTGTGTGTAACAGTTGTCTGGAAATTGTTTATCTATCAGGTGTGTGGAAGTTATGGATAGTCACACATAGCGTCACGCCATTTAGGAACTGACTTCAATTTTTTTTAAATCGTAAATTTTACAGTCAATACAATCTTATCAAGTTCAAATAATTTTAAAAATATGGGAAAAGGGGTAACACCAGACCAAAAATGCAAACTTCTTGAAAGTGGGGGGGTGCCACCCTTTGTGACAGCACGCGTGACACCCCACCCTAGTGACGCCACTGGTAGTCACAATATTGTATGTGTCTGTCAATAAGCGTGGATAATATACGTGTTGTGTTAAAATACATTTCACAAATGTGTACCCTATAATCAACTATGTTTTTTCTCTCCCCTAGACTTGACGTCAGCTAAGGCTGTGAGGTTAAACGATGGATACTTATCATCTCTAGACACCCGTGCCAAAAAAAATTGTAAGTATCTCGTGATTACCCCACCTCCTAATTACAAAATTAATATAATTAAATTACAAGTTAATTAAAATTATAATAATACAATTGTTAATTTAACACTTGGGATCCGTAACAAAAATCCTAATCCTAACTGTGACCATAACATAATCTAATAGTTTAAGACTAATCTTCGGACCCCAAGCACAACAGTATTCCAACACCCGCTAGAAAATCGTTGAGAAGTCTTAAACTTCATTTCATGAACAAAAATGGTTTTGTATTTTTAATTCATTACGTTGAAGTCATCTTTAATTGGATGTTAACATGCACAAAAAACGTGCTCAAATCTTGCTGGGTACCGCTAAAAGCCTGAATGACAAAATTAAAGCCAGGTAACCAAGGGAAGTGCTATGACAGAAGTTACCAAAATAACCCCGAGTATTTTGTTCTTTTTATTTTAATTTTACGTCAAAAATGAAGCCGAGTTTAACAAAAGTTGAACGAATTTTAACAAACGATTGACGAAATTTAACAAAATGTTAAAGGAATTTAACAAAAGGTTCACGAAATTTATCAAAAGGTTAACGAAATTTAACACACCTTCAACTGGTTGTAACAAACATTTTACGAAATTTAATAGAAGTTTGACGTTTTGCAAAAATTGTACAAAAGGAACCTACTACGACAGAAAGAGTATGTACCAAAGTTTGCTATCTCTGACCGTTCCTCTGTTAGGGTTAGGTTTAATATTAGTAAAAAGTCCAAGATTAATGTAATCTAAGGATTAAGAAACTAACACAAAAAAAGAAAAGAACAAAACACATCCTACTGCCTTTCATTAAACTACAAAAGATATGCCTCATGTTGATCGATACACTACTGATTTTAAGGAAGTCTATGATTGTCTAAGACAGGGGTCTCCAAACTACGGCCCGCGGGCCGGATGCGGCCCGCGATGTCCTCTCATCCGGCCCGCGGAGATCTTTTTGTCCACGGAAAAATCGTTTGTTGGTGATGGCTGAGGAACTTTGCCCAGTGAAATAAAAGACATACCTGGAAGAAACTGGCCCCCGAACTGAAATTTGATAGTTAATGCGGCCCACGGACTCAAAAGTTTGGAGACCCCTGGTCTAAGACATACAAGTAAGGTATCGATGGATATCAATGTATCAGTTGGGTTCAACTGAGATGAATACAAAAAAATGCCTTGAAATTCATTCCAAATTGATAGGGCGAGGATGATGCTCGTCAATTCAAACATGTGGTTGCCGGAAATAGAATACAAATCATGAGCAAACAATGTCACGTGATCTGCTGTTTAGGCACGTGGGAGGTCAAGCCGGCGTTAAAAAAAAGGTGCCGTCTGCCACTTGTTTTAGGTGGAGGTTGATTGATGGGGTGGGTGTGGGAGGGGGGGTTAGGAAAGGGACATCAATACACTTCACTTGTTGACATGGCGACCTGTGAGATTCATGGAGGCAAACGCTTCTGGAATAGAGGACTGTGTTTAGGACTTGGGGAGGAATAGGACGATTGATGAAATCTTAGGACTTTGTTCAAAGGTCGTGTCGTGTAGAAGGTTTGAAATTTTTTCGGCAGGAACAAAAACCATGCAGGGGAGTTGTACGATTGGGGGGATATTTAAAACAAGATGGGAAGATGATAGGGGAGGGTAGATTATTGGTAGGAAAATACAGTATGTAGGTAGGACAATGTAGTAGGTAGGTAGGACAATATAGTAGGTAGGACATTGTAGTAGTAGGTAGGACAATATAGTAGGTAGGACATTGTAGTAGTAGGTAGGACAATATAGTAGGTAGGACAATGTAGTAGGTAGGACAATGTAGTAGGAGGTAGGACAATGTAGTAGGTAGGACAATGTAGTAGGAGGTAGGACAATGTAGTAGGTAGGACAATGTAGTAGGAGGTAGGACAATGTAGTAGTTTGGTAGGACAATGTAGTAGTTTGGTAGGACAATGTAGTTATAGGTAGGACAATGTAGTAGTAGGTAGGACAATGTAGTTATAGGTAGGACAATGTAGTAGTTTGGTAGGACAATGTAGTAGTAGGTAGTACAATGTAGTTATAGGTAGGACAATGTAGTAGTAGGTAGGACAATGTAGTAGTTTGGTAGGACGATGTAGTAGTTTGGTAGGACAATGTAGTAGTTTGGTAGGACAATGTAGTTATAGGTAGGACAATGTAGTAGTAAGTAGGACAATGTAGTAGTAAGTAGGACAATAGGTAGGTAGGACAATGTAGTGGATAGGTAGGACAATTTAATAGTAGGTAGGACAATGTAGTAGTAACTAGGACAATAGGTAGGTAGGACAATGTAGTGGGTACGTAGGACAGTTAGTATAGTAGGTGAGTAGCCGATGTTGAATTTTTATAGAACAATTTAGTAGGAGGGTTGGACAATGAAATTAGATTGTGAAACAACATGCCCTAACCTTCGTGACTAATTAACAATCATTAACATTCATTAACATTCATTCCGCTTCTAAACGTAACAATTTCTCGGTGGCATGGTACGGCTAACCCAATTGTAGCAACACAAAAAAAGTTTTTAAAACGGTGATGGAATTCAAAGTGATAAAATACAATTAATTATTTTTATGTGATTAATTATCGAACTGTCGTGTTGAATTTCTGCCTTACAAGTTGGGTGAAAACGTGACTGCTAGAATTACGGGCCTTGCTGTGGAAGGAGCAGAGTTTTTGCCCTTTGTTGGGGTCCTGTATTTCCGGGGTGAGATCTCGCTAGCCGCCACGTCTTGAGAAAGTGGGGTAAATCCTCAAAGCAGGAAGTTACGTCACAAGTTGATTATCACGTGACTCGGGTGGGATGGGTACACGTGAACGTTTACCAAGCAGGGCATTTACTTAGTGTTCACAGTGGACAACTATTCACATCCGTGAACTCTTCGTAAAGAGTCACAGAGGACATAAGTACCATGTCATACAAAGGACATTAGAATTGTGTTACACAGAGGACTTTAGTACTGTGTTACAAAGAGGACATTAGTACCGTGTCCCTGCCCAACGTGCAGTACATTGAAGCACTGTTACACCTTCAGTTCTCATCTCAAAGTTCCCGTCACTGGGGTAGCTACAAGAATCCCGTCCAGCTGGGAACCACCTCTACCCCCCCGTCCAGCTGAGAACCATCTCTACCCCCCTACCCCCCGTCCAGCTGAGAACCATCTCTACCCCTCCCCCGTCCAGCTGGGAACCATCTCTACCCCCCCCCCCCCGTCCAGCTGAGAACCATCTCTACCCCCCCGTCCAGCTGAGAACCATCTCTACCCCCCCCCCCCCGTCCAGCTGGGAACCATCTCTACCCCCCTACCCCCCCCCATCCAGTTGGGAACCATCTCTACCCCCCCCCCCCCCCATCCAGCTGGGAACCATCTCTACCCCCCCCGTCCAGCTGGGAACCATCTCTACCCCCCCCCCCCCCGTCCAGCTGAGAACCATCTCTACCCCCCTACCCCCCCCCCCCCCGTCCAGCTGAGAACCATCTCTACCCCCCTACCCCCCGTCCAGTTGGGAACCATCTCTACCCCCCCCCCCGTCCAGCTGGGAACCATCTCTACCCCCCCCCCCCCATCCAGCTGGGAACCATCTCTACCCCCCCCCCCCGTCCAGCTGGGAACCATCTCTACCCCCCTACCCCCCCCCCCATCCAGTTGGGAACCATCTCTACCCCCCTACCCTCCCCCGTCCAGCTGAGAACCATCTCTACCCCTCCCCCGTCCAGCTGAGAACCATCTCTACCCCCCTACCCCCCCCCCCCCGTCCAGCTGAGAACCATCTCTACCCCCCTACCCCCCGTCCAGCTGAGAACCATCTCTACCCCCCTACCCCCCGTCCAGCTGAGAACCATCTCTACCCCCCTACCCCCCGTCCAGCTGGGAACCATCTCTACCCCCCCCCCCCGTCCAGCTGAGAACCATCTCTACCCCCCTACCCTCCCCCGTCCAGTTGGGAACCATCTCTACCCCCCTACCCTCCCCCGTCCAGCTGAGAACCATCTCTACCCCCCTACCCTCCCCCGTCCAGCTGGGAACCATCTCTACCCCCCTACCCCCCGTCCAGCTGAGAACCATCTCTACCCCCCCCCGTCCAGCTGAGAACCATCTCTACCCCTCCCCCGTCCAGCTGAGAACCATCTCTACCCCCCCCCCCCATCCAGCTGGGAACCATCTCTACCCCCCCCCCGTCCAGCTGGGAACCATCTCTACCCCCCCGTCCAGCTGGGAACCATCTCTACCCCCCCCCCCCCATCCAGCTGGGAACCATCTCTACCCCCCCCCCCCCCCCGTCCAGCTGGGAACCATCTCTACCCCCCTACCCCCCCATCCAGTTGGGAACCATCTCTACCCCCCCCCCCCCCCATCCAGCTGGGAACCATCTCTACCCCCCCCCCCCCCCGTCCAGCTGAGAACCATCTCTACCCCCCTACCCCCCCCCCCCCCGTCCAGCTGAGAACCATCTCTACCCCCCTACCCCCCCCCCCCCGTCCAGCTGAGAACCATCTCTACCCCCCTACCCCCCGTCCAGCTGAGAACCATCTCTACCCCTCCCCCGTCCAGCTGAGAACCATCTCTACCCCCCTACCCCCCCCCCCCCGTCCAGCTGAGAACCATCTCTACCCCCCTACCCCCCGTCCAGCTGAGAACCATCTCTACCCCTCCCCCGTCCAGCTGAGAACCATCTCTACCCCCCTACCCCCCCCCCCGTCCAGCTGAGAACCATCTCTACCCCCCCCCCCCCCCCCGTCCAGCTGAGAACCATCTCTACCCCCCTACCCCCCCCCCCCCGTCCAGCTGGGAACCATCTCTACCCCCCCCCCCCGTCCAGCTGAGAACCATCTCTACCCCTCCCCCGTCCAGCTGAGAACCATCTCTACCCCCCTACCCCCCCCCCCCGTCCAGCTGAGAACCATCTCTACCCCCCCCCCCCCGTCCAGCTGAGAACCATCTCTACCCTCACTTCCCCCAACCATTTGCGCTACTTCCTCTTTGTCCCTGTACTAAAAAGACCGGCAAATATTCACGGCTGCATGTGAGTTGAGAAAACCCTGGGGACATAGAGCGATGAAGCTGGTAGCTGTGCTGAAGCCGTGTGGTCCCAGCTGGTCTTAACAAGCTCAGCGAGCCAGAAGCCAACCAACTTTAGCCTACTCGTGCTGAGAATTTATCTGGCAACACTTCCTGGGGTGGGGCATGGGGGACGGGGGGGGGTACCGTGCACAGTCCTATCATGTTTGGTGAGAGTAAATATGACTTCTAAAACAGTAGAGTAGATATATTTCCTAAATCGTGAGTAGAATAATTTAACAGCAGCCTTCCATCAACATTGAACTAGTACCAAGTTAGATTTGAAGAGATAACCCAGTGAACTAGTGAACTAGCAATACATCGCATTTGATCGATTTTTACTGATCTTAATATGATTAAAAATAAAGTCCAATTCTAAATATATTTTTTGTCTCTTTAATACCTCTTAAATAAATAATAATTAATGAATCTTGATACATTTTGGGGCTTCCATTTATAGTACCTATAAAAAATCAATCCCCTTGCCCCCCCCCCCCCCCCCCCCCCATCCTATCATTCAAAGCTCCGCCACTGAATTCATAACTCAACTACCGAACTAGTTTTTATTAATTTCGCATTGAATCACCACCAAGTATAGCCACCGACGAAAATAAATATGGCGTGTGCCCGTGCTTTTCTCTGGGCCAGCTGCTAGTAATATTTCTCCCGTCCGCCTAGTTGTCGCGATGGTCCATTAAACAGCCTAATGCACTTGAAGCCAACTTGAATCTATAGTTCTATTCGCGCGACACAGGACGTAAACATTCACGCTTATAACTCAACGGAGAGCGCGGATATTTGTCTCGTTCTATTTTATTGTCTAGAGTCTAGAAGAAACGAGCTTCTAGAACATGCTAGGTTAGACGTCACAGTATGAAGTGAACATTTCAACTACCTGCAATGGTGGGGGGGGGGGGGAGGGGTCGAGTTTTACAGGTGATGATTTTATGACATGAAACTGGGATGTCGATTTTGTAAGCTTTGGGATAGAACACAAAACTGAGATGTCGATTTTGTAAGCTTTGGGATAGAACACAAAACTGGGATGTCGATTATGTAAGCTTTGGGATAGAACACAAAACTGGGATGTAGATTATGTAAGCTTTGGGATAGAACACAAAACTGGGATGTAGATTATGTAAGCTTTGGGATAGAACACAAAACTGGGATGTCGATTATGTAAACTTTGGGATAGAACACAAAACTGGGATGTCGATTATGTAAACCTTGGGATAGAACACAAAACTGGGATGTCGGTCATGTAAACTTTGGGTTAGAACACAAAACTGGGATGTCGGTCATGTAAACTTTGGGTTAGAAGATAGATCTTGTCGCTTCTTGGACGTCAGTGGTTTTCTGGAGACACAAGAAAAACCTATTTCAAATTATTTCTCTTTTTTTACAAGCTTTTATTTAACTCACTTCCTCTGTCGTCAGTCGTCAGTCTAGATTGAAACGCTGGAGTGAAAATTCGGACACTTCTACTTGACCGACACGATTCACATTTGGCACGTTGGTCAAGACATGAAACTAAATTTGACTTAATTGGATGCCTAATTAATTTTTTATGAATTAATTAAAATTTGGACCGAATTAGTAGGCATGCTTATCCGACCACACCACACGCGTCATCACGTTCAATAGCTGCGTCATCACGTTCAATGGCTGCGACATCACATTCAGTAGGCGCGCAATGGTTCTTAGTCATATAACTCTATTGTAAATAAAACATGTAAAGTACTGAAAAAAAATTCTTAAAAAAACGTTTTAATAACAAGCTTTTATTTAATAATGCACTAAAAAGTAGAAAATAAATTATACACTACTATTTAAATTACTTTAAAGAAAAGCGTGGGTCTCTTCTCAAATATTAGTAAAGGTATCCAATAGGTACTAAAGTGACCCACGCTTTTCTTTATAGTAATTTAAATAGTAGTGTATAATTTATTTTCTACTTTTTAGTGCATTATTACATAAAAGCTTGTTATTAAAACGTTTTTTTTTATGAATTTTTTAAAATGTCTGTTAGTTAAATTTAGCAACCAAAATATGAGAAATGTTTTATTTAAATGGTTAAGACGATTTAAAAACTTGCATTGGTTATTAGTGTTTGAACATTTTGGAGAATTATCTTTTTTATAGAAATTTTTGTATTTGGAACTTTTAAAGAAACTTTTATTTTAAACTTTTTGTGGGTAATTTTCGTTGAACCGATTTGTTTTTGGTAATTTTGAAGTTAATGTTTTAAATTTTTTTTGCTGAAACTTTGATAGAAATTTCTTCCCGTATCCTTGACCTTGTACTCAGTCATGACTGCTCACAACATCAAACGATCACGTGACAATGTCAAGCCTCAGTTCCTCTCTACGTATTTTGTCTATTTTTCCCCCGAAGGGGAGGTGGGGTAGGGAGGGGCTGAAACTCCCGAGGTCAGACGTATTATCACAATTTTTGCAACAAGCAGCGCGCTGTATTTTCTGCGAGTTTTTCAACATAAATACCGTAATTAAACCCTTTTAAAACCTCGTTTAGTGTCGAACCCTGGTTGTTTTTTAAAGGGTTTAATTAATACGGAAATAATGGGGTGGGCGGGGCAGTCGTCACGTGGTAAATACAGGTCAATGAACTCTGGGAGGCTGGCAGACGTGAGGGGTGATATTAGCAGATGTGATGTCATGTCATGGGGACGTGACTGCTGACATGTTATGGATAGGTGACTGCTGACATGTCATGGGATTGACGACTGACATCACGTCAGGGAAATGACTATCGACATGCCTTCATTTACTGACAAGAATATTTTAGAAGCAGATTTTATTTTCTCAAGTATATAAAAATATTTTTTATAGTTTTTTCATAAGTCGTAATTACGTCAGGTTTTAAGGTAGGTGACGATTAATGAGTTTGCCAGTTTTTAGACTCAGGTTAGGGGTCGGCGTGGTCGAGTCGTTAAAGCTCATGGTTGCTAAACCGAAAAGTCTCGAGTTCGAACCCTGGGGACAGCCACTCTTCTAGGAGAGGCAACTCCAAAATCAAACAACTGCTGCCGTGTAGATTGTTCTTGGTTGGACAAAGGCTATGGAAGCAAATCCAAAAAGAAAAGCAGGCTGAAATCGGAGTCAATGGCCTCAATGGCGCATAACGTATCCCTAATTGTGTTGGAGGCGTGGTCGATTCGGCAAAAAGCTCATGGTTGATAAATTCGAAAAAGTCTCGAATACCCACTGGCAGATAAATCTCGATCCCTTTCAACTGTAAAAATTAAGAACGAAGAAGAAGACTCAGGTTGAAAGGCCAAGGGTCAAGCCTTTTGGGCGCGGGTCATGTTCGCATCCCAACACACGGGTCAGGATTCTTAAAACAAGGGTCACTTTAAAAAGATTTCTAAAATAACGTTTTTTTTTCTCTCGGGTGCGGGTCAGATGATAAGGGTTTGACTAAGAATGGAATCGATTCAACAGCTAAATACTCCGGCAGAATATTATGCGAAACTTTTATCATTTGATTTTTGCGCGAAACATGTATCATTTAGATTGTGTATGTGTGTATGTGTGTGTATGTGTGTGTATGTGTGTATGTGTGTGTATGTGTGTATGTGTGTGTATGTGTGTGTATGTTTGTGTATGTGTGTATGTGTGTATGTGTGTGTATGTGTGTATGTGTGTGTATGAGTGTGTATTTGTGTGTATGTGTGTATGTGTGTGTATGTGTGTGTATGTGTCTGTATGTGTGTGTATGTGTGTGTATGTGTGTGTACGTGTGTAAGTGTGTGTATGTGTGTGTATGTGTGTATGTGTGTGTATGTGTGTGTATATGTGTGTATGTGTGTGTATGTGTGTGTATGTGTAGTCTGCGAACCGCTAGAGGCGTAGGCAGCAAAAAAAATTTAAAAAACATCGCAAATCAAAAATCAAATTACCTGATAATTATCAAGGCTAAAATATCCAACTTCAACCACAACGAGGCTTAAAATAGACCCAACAATAGCATACAACGACCACAATCAGTACACCATTTAATAACAAGATGGGCTGACAAGATGGGCTGTTCATAAGTTTGAACTATTCAACGACTTCATCATTGAACCGCCACTAAATAAAGTGCCGCACTTATCTTAAAATGTCACGTTTTTCGCCCGCTTAAACCGTGAGGCCTTGAATCGTGAATCAACGCTTGTTTTATTGCAAGCAAAGGATCATTTAAACGTGTAAAAACACTTAAGAGTTCCCCAGATGATTCGCGTTTTTAATGTTAAGGAAAAATTGTTTCTTTTTTCGCGACGCTATTAAACATGTCCACCTTAACTTCAAATACGGAGGAATTTTTTTTTTAATTGTGGCGGCCGAATACAGGACGGTGCTGTTATACATGGGTAGGGATTGGGGGGGGGGGGGTGTATGCTGTTTAATAGGTAAGGCTTTTATACCTAGAGACGGTGCTATTGTACCTGCAGACATGGGGAGAGGGGGGGGGGTGATGCTTAATCCTAGGGTCACAGTCGCTGTTGTAGACACAGGACTGGTTGAGAAGTCGGTTAGACCGCGGGAAATCGAATTTTTTAAAAATCTATCACTTTTTTCATTAGCCAACCGGATACTGTAGCATTAAGTCGCTCAACCTAGAATTAGAAGATTTAAAAAAAAATTAATCCATGAATGTAACTGTTAAATATATGTATCAATTCGTACCTCATTAACATTCCCCCTCCCCGATTTATGACATTGTGAATTTGTGAATGAACATTTAAATTTCTATTTCAGCCTGGTGGAGCAAGAAGTCACTAGATTCTTCCAATGATTACCAAAGTCTTCTTCAAGGTAAGAATTTAAACATGTTGCTTTTGTAGCACCACTACCATCATAAATATCCTCATCATTATTTGTATAGTATAGCAACACAACCGCATCTCTGCAGTCAACACTGTTTTGGCGGCTGCTTTGTTTTAGTATAGTAGACAGAATTAGGCCCTACCCCATTTACATGAATGCTAACTCTAATCCACATATGAATACTAACTCTAACCCACATATGAATAATAACTCTAACCCACATATGAATACTAACTCTAACTCACATATGAATACTAACACACAGTGGCGTAGCGAGGTCGGGTGTCACCCGGTGCGGCACTTAATGGTGTCACCCCCCCAGAGGCATAGAGACCCTTCCCAGGGACAAACTTTCAAATTTTCGATTTGCACCCCCCCCCCCCCCCCCTCAAACTTTCGATTTGCACCCCCCCCCCTGGAGTTTTCGATTTGCACCCCCCCCCCCTCAAACTTTCGATTTGCACCCCCCCTCGAGTTTTTCTCTATATATTTTGCTATTTTTTGCCTTGGTGTCACCCCCCTAAATGGTGTCACCCGGTGCGGTCCGCACCCCCCGCCCCCCTCGCTACGCCCCTGCTAACACATACCCTCCTTTATTTCAGACTTGAAAAGCTATGATACAAGCGAATTCATCGATTCCAAGGATACAATAATCTCCCTCTTCAGTGAGTATATACTCTCTTGTCTCGTTGCTATGGTTACACATGAATCGTATGCTTCATTAACACAATTATTTAAATTACAAATTATTCTTTTTTTTTTAACTTGAATGTCACCGCCTCTGTCGTGATTATCAAGATGTCACTGTAGAAACAGTGTGTCAGTGACGTCAGCTTTGCTGTGGTTGTCGGTTAATGACATCACGATCTAACCTTTGGGGGGAAATGACTTCTGTTACTATATTCTAGGTGGTGTAAGCCGGGGGGGGGGGGGTTAAACATGTAATGTTCTCATACGATTAGGAAAAAAATTATTAAATCCTGTAATTGTACAATAGATTTAGGATTATTTTATTGCTGAGTTGAGGGCAGGGGATGGTAAACTGTAAGGTACAAAAGGGTTAGGAAGGGAGGGGGTGGGGGGCCTGGCCTCTGTGACCACATTTAGCGGCATAAAATGTGGAATAGGGCCTACTGACCGTCTTGGAAACGCCGACGTAATACAACACTGTTGATGGCGTTTAAACGCGGCGTGATACTACTTTAGAGCAAGAATACAGCAAAACCATTGCTAGAAACTCAACTTTACAAATAATTAGTTGACTCTAAGTTTTTGTTAGATATTTTTTTAAACTATTGAAATATGGTTTAAATTTGTTAAATCTGTTTTCAAATCCAATATCACCGATAAATACAATTTCAATAAATGTTCGTGTAGAATTAAGTTAAGTTTTTAAACAAAGTGTTGGTGTTGAGTTTTTGTCAGTCGATCACGACAATGTTGTTTATATTGTTCCAGGGTAGAGGGAATGTTTCGTGTTTTTTTCATTGAGATTCAATTTACTTGAGACTAAACTTTCAGCACTTTCGTTTCAAGTGGTTTGGTGTAATGTTAACGATTCCATTAAAAGTGGTGGCTTGATTGTTGGCAATACAACTGGGAGAGCTACCACTTCAGTGCGTGTGTTTTATTTATTTACATTCAATAGCCGCTGGGGGGCGCAAACTTCAACCTTGCTGCACTCGTTATAGATGCCGATGGGGTGGGGGGGGGGGGGGGAGGATCTCGAAGCGTAGGCGGGCAATTTGACTAAAAGGGCATTTAAGATGGAAGAGGGGCGCGGGTGGATCTGGTTTCAAAGTTTAGCCTTAGTTAGCTTGGTCGAGTGGCAGGCCGCACATGCAGTGGTATGAAGAGCTAGAGTTCAGATCCATCCTCGACAAAAGACGTGGTTCAGAGCTAAAGAAAACAGACACGATCGCGGCATGATCAATTACTATGGCCACAGATTAGCTCTACTCCACCTACCCAACAGAGATTTTACCTTTAGATTCCCGGAGCAGGCTTGACATTTAAATACAGTTGGCGAAGAAAAAAAAACAACGCCGCCAGCCTACATTACTAGCGCCATCATATCACTTACTACATCATACAATATGCGCATATTTAACGACTTGATGAAACTTAGCTAATGTTCGATTCTCCGTTTCATTTTCAAGTGTAAAATGAAAATGCTCTTATTAAAAATGAAAATGTTATTTAGTATTGGATTACGCTTTATTTTTAATAGGTAGACGATACGTGAATACATTGCTAATGTTCCGTAACAAGAAAATATTGAGCGCGGTTATGTATGGATAAAACAAAACAAAAAATGTCTAATTCAAAAACTAAATTATTGTCGCTTTAAAGTTCGTTCTCCTGGAGAAAATTGAAAATGTGGGATCATGAATGATCGGATTCTCTTAAACAAAATCGGCCAACACTGCTATCAAGTTTAAGATTGTTTTAAGTTGATTGAATGAAAGGTGGGCCAAGTTGAGTAGGGTCATGATGGGGTCAAGGGGTCAGGCTGAGGTCAGAGTTCTGGTCGTACTAACGCTCTGGCAGCCGAGTTCAGTATAGGTGAGCTCTACTCCACCTGCCCCATGGCTGTTTTGATAATGTACTTTATTCATTACGTGGAATCGTGATTAAATGTTTATCGTACTGTCTACTCGGCCGCTTTGTTATTTTGCTGCCTTGTCCGGCCGTTTGGTTGTGTTGGTAATTAATTCGTACGGTTGTGTTGACTTCAAGAAACCATGTGACAACATATATTTCATCTCCATTTTGTCGAGACATCTTTCTTTTCCCACTCATACGCCCCCGTAATTTCTCTTTGTTTTTTTCTCACTCGAACTCATTTTCTTTTTTTCATAACACGGCAGAGATTTGCAATTTTTTACAACATTCCCTCGATCTCCACAACTTAAACATGTTTATGTTGAAATGTTTATCTCTAAATAAACACGAACACTTACAAAAAAAACGACGTAAACAGTTTGTAAATTCTGGTGTGGTCTCGTTAAACGCGTCTGTGGAATCATTTATTAATTATGTTGGATACGCTTTGTGGGCGCCATTATTGGGTTAGGGTGCTGGTTATGTGGGCGCCATGTTTGTGTTAGGGTGCTGGTTATGTGGGCGCCATGTTTGTGTTAGGGTGCTGGTTATGTGGGCGCCATGTTTGGGTTAGGGTGCTGGTTATGTGGGCGCCATTGTTGAGTTAGGGTGCTGGCTTTGTGGGCGCCATTATTAGGGTAGGGTGCTGGCTATGTGGGCGCCATTATTGGGTTAGGGTGTTGGTTCTGTGGGCGCCGAGTTTGGGTTAGGGTGCTGGCTATGTGGGCGCCATTATTGGGTTAGGGTGCTGGCTTTGTGGGCGCCATTATTGGGTAGGGTGCTGGCTATGTGGGCGCCATTATTTGGGTAGGGTGCTGGTTATGTGGGCGCCATGTTTGGGTTAGGGTGCTGGTTATGTGGGCGCCATTGTTGAGTTAGGGTGCTGGCTTTGTGGGCGCCATTATTTGGGTAGGGTGCTGGCTATGTGGGCGCTATTATTTGGGTAGGGTGCTGGCTATGTGGGCGCTATTATTTGGGTAGGGTGCTGGCTATGTGGGCGCCATTATTTGGGTAGGGTGCTGGCTATGTGGGCGCCATTATTTGGGTAGGGTGCTGGCTATGTGGGCGCCATTATTTGGGTAGGGTGCTGGCTATGTGGGCGCCATTATTTGGGTAGGGTGCTGGCTATGTGGGCGCTATTATTGGGTTAGGGTGCTGGCTATGTGGGCGCCATTATTTGGGTAGGGTGCTGGCTATGTGGGCGCCATTATTTGGGTAGGGTGCTGGTTATGTGGACGCTATTGTTGGGTTAGGTTGCTGTCTCTGTGGGTGCCATTACCGGCGTCTTAGAAAATTGCTGCGTCTTATAGACTTAATGAAATAATTAGCGGTTAATATTTATACCTTAATGAAATACCTAACACTCAACGCAATGTTCGGAAATAACTAGCACTTTTAAATATTTAGCGCTTACGTTAAAGAAATGCTTAGCGCTTAAAGAAATTATTATAGCTTAATTAAATACCTAGAGCGTTTAATGTAATGCTTGGCTCTTAAAGAAATGCCAAGCACCTTAAAAATGTTGAGCGCTTACGCTAAAGAAATACTTAGCGTTGGAAGAAAAGTGCTTAGCACTGTAAGAAAAATTTACCTTTGGTAAAGAGGGTATTGTTATGTGATTATCAGTGTTTGGGGAAGACTTTTTTAAAATATGCCCGTGTAGGGTGAGACAAAATATAATTTATTCGTTTCATGAAAGGATCTCAGAAAAATGCGTCACAGAAAATTGCGTAAAGAAAAACTCATTACACTAATACAATTTCATCGGGTTGAATATCTGAAAAATGTCTATCCTACTATGTGCATGTTTTCATTCTTTGTTGTTTTTTTTTTTTTTTTTTTTTGTTTTATTCCCTTGCGCATTTTTTGTGCGCATTTAACGGTAGTGCAATTTTCCGTAGCGCATTCTTCCGGACGCCGTTATTGTATACTCAAAAATAGGTCTACGGAAACAACGTAGAGTTTTATTTAACAACGTATTCAACACTAGTTCCGGTTCCGGTACTCTGCAAAAAATCACGTGGTTAGTTGGCATTGAATTTTGTGTACATTTTGTATTGAAATTCAAGGACATAAAGTTAAATGAGGAGAACATATTGAACGTTTTTTAAATCCTATTTAAGCTTTTGATTACAAAGTTGGGAGGGGGGGGGGAACGAACGGAAATTTAAAAGTAAGGTATACTATTTCAGTGAATACATATACTTGATGAAAACAAAATTAAATCAGCTTAAATGTCATATATAATATAATGCGAGCGTAGCTGACATTTAAAATAGATGATGTCATCGCCAGCCATAGATTCTCAGGACCGAGTCAGTGACCTTTTATGGAGGATTTTTAAAATTTTACTTACATTTCATGTGAATACGACACGCTGAAATAGATATGAACGAAATTAAAGAGTGAATGAAAAATATGCAATGTATACGGGTGTACGTACGGAGGCAGTGATCAACAAACGACTTTATGTAATCTGTGAGATTCTCGTGAATAATGTATGGGAGGTAAAATACGTCCGTTCTTCTTCTATCGTTGATTTATCTCATTTCGGTGAGATGAGCAAGTAAAATTTCGTAGGTAGGCGGGGAAATATCGCTGGTATTATTTGAAGCGTGGGACGAACACACTCACTCTGGATCGGTTACGTTTGTCCTGCTTTAGTGGGCGCGTTGCATTAGTTTGGGTACAATCACGACCGGCTTGTCACTTTGTTGGCCATAGTTTTCACGGAATTTTGGCTGTTGTTTTGGCCCTAATTTTGGTCATAGTTTTGGCCCTAATTTTGGTATAATTTTGGCCCTAGTTTTGGTGTAATTTTGGCCCTATTTTTTAGCCCTAGTTTCAGGCCTAGTTTCGGCCCTAGTTTTGTCCAAGGTTTGCGATCCCTGAATGATCATTACTGACCACTCTGAGGGTAGCTACTTCTATGCTCTCAACAGTCTTGTCACTATTGCAGTCTGCTGTGATCAAAACACAGTCACTCTGCTTCACCTACCTGAAACCCTAACAGTTCACAAAACGAATATTTATCACATTTTAACGCAGAAATTCATTTGTGTAACAACTTTTTTTCATAATATTTACATTTCTATCAATGATCTGAAGAATATTGCGAATTTTAAAAAAAAACAATTTAAGGCCGACATTGTGACATTCACATGAATACGACAAAAGTATCAACCTTGTACAAATAGTCTCTTCGTGTGGTCAGCTGAAGGTAGTCTATACATCTGCCCTCAACCGAGTTACGTCATGAATTATCTTAACCTTGGCCCAGATCTTGACCAAATAAAACGGAAATTACTCAAGTAAAAAGAAAGAAAAAAAAATGACCCGCGAATTGTAAAGCTTTTCTGGAACTCTACCAGCTGTCCTGTAGCGTCTGGTCACTTTGTCCGCTCCACCCACGCGCATCTGAAAAAGCAACATGTCCTTTTGTGCGCTAGCGACATCTGGTGGAGACCGGATACTAGTTCTCAGACTAGTTTGGGGGTTTCTCCTTGGGAGGGGGTTTGGTCCCCCTATAAGCAGTCAGAGCTCAATACGAGGGAAATCAATCGCCAAGCTCAATGAGATTAAACGAAAGAAGTCACTCTGTCGTTGTATGAAACCATTGTAGTACTTTTAAATGGACCGCCGTCTTTATGATTATATGTGAAATAAAATCAAGCCCACGTTCCCTTAATTAATTTTAATTATCGCAAAAAAATCCAAAGTTATTATAGATGTTTTTGTTATTTATAACACACGCGCCACTCTTCCTACCCTCGTTACATGTGATAACTGAAATTTTAACCCCCCCCCCCCCCCCCCACACACACACACAAATTAGTGATATGTCAGATATTGACAACTCCTCTATAAGGTAGTATAAAAACCTGTAAATTTTTAAAGGTTAAAGTAAATCTATAAACCAAACATATTTCCATTTTTGTTTTACATTTCTATCAATTGTGGTATAGGGTTTAAAATTTGTATTGTTTAAGCTGGTTTAGGGGTTTAGTTGTATCACAATTGTGCGGTCACCCTGTTTGTCGCTCTCGGGTTTACAACTGGGGGACTTGGGGCGTCTTGCTGACTCGGGGTGTCGTACAGACTCCGGGCGTCTTACAGACTCCGGGCGTCTTACAGACTCTAGGCGTCTTATAGACTCTAGGCGTCTTACAGACTCCGGGCGTCTACAGACTCAGCGAGCTACAAATAAGGTGTTCTACCTACTTGGGTGAGGGAAGGAGAGGGGGGGGGGCATCCAGTGAACTCGAGTAACACAACGTTGCCTCAATAATTAAAAGATTTGTTTTACGATCAAACTCCATTAAAAGTATCTTATTTTTAAAAGATATTTTTAAAAACCCAAGATGAGTAGCTAGCAATAGTACCCACCGATATATCAGAATTCATTCATAGCTAATGGTCATCTGAATACTCAGGTAGGTGTGACTAAATTTTTGAAATAGAAAGCGTATTTAAACTTTCAATTTTTTATATCACAGATCAAATTCTTACTGAGAGTTATCTTCTCAAAATGCACATGACGGTACAGTAAGCCTTTAAAGTAACCAGATCTTCGTTTACTTCATTTCTGTCTTGTATCGTGTTACTTGGATTACTAATCATTTCTCAGTGTGATAGTGGTAACTTATGGTTAAAGTGGTAACTCAGGGTTAGAGTGGTAACTTATGGTTAGAGTGGTAACTTATGATTAGAGTGGTAACTTAGGGTTAGAGTGGTAACTTATGGTTAGAGTGGTAACTTATGGTTAGAGTGGTAACTTATGGTTAGAGCGGTAACTCATGGTTAGAGTGGTAACTTATGGTTAGAGTGGTAACTCATGGTTAAAGAGGTAACTTATGGTTAAAGTGGTAACTCAGGGTTAGAGTGGTAAATTTTGGTTAGAGCGGTAACTTAGGGTTAGAGTGGTAACTTATGGTTAGAGTGGTAACTTAGGGTTAGAGTGGTAACTCAGGGTTAGAGTGGTAACTTATGGTTAGAGTGGTAACTTATGGTTAGAGTGGTAACTTATGATTAGAGTGGTAACTTACGGTTAGAGTGGTAACTTATGGTTAGAGTGTTAACTCAGGGTTAGAGTTGTAACTCGGGGTTAGAGTGGTAAATTATGGTTAGAGTGGTAACTCAGGGTTAGAGTGGTAACTCGGGTTTAGAGTGGTAACTTATGGTTAGAGTGGTAACTTATGGTTAGAGTGGTAACTCAGGGTTAGAGTGTTAACTCAGGGTTAGAGTTGTAACTCGGGGTTAGAGTGGTAACTTATGGCTACAGTGGTAACTCAGGGTTAGAGTGGTAACTCAGGGTTAAAGTAATAGTTAGAAAAACCTGAACCAACCATACCGGTGATTAAATTACGGCACTGCTACAAATGTCAAATCACAATAGGCTACCTTATAAAATAGTCAATATAACAAACTTTACTTTTTTTACCCTTCCTGTTTATGTTGACATACATTCCATGTAAAATACACATATACCTACGCACGAGGACATGTCTGGCATTGTTTATGTACATAATAAACTGCCTTTCGCCGGGGTCAGTTCTGTAAATAAACAACACGAACCCATAAGAGGTAGAGCTCTATAAATGTACATGATGAATAAATAAGTTGGCCTCTGCCAATGTACTTGTACACTCAGGACGGTGAGCTTACTGAAGATTCTTTCCAGGAGAGGAAATGTCCGCTGAATGCTGATCGAATGCAGGACAGTGCAGCAAGCAAAAAATTCCAACACCGCTGACCCAATGATTCGATTAGTGACGGATGATAATCAGATGTCGCGGTGACTTGGATGTTCGAGTTGTTCTAGTTCTAGCGTGTTTGTGGGTTTGTGGGTTTGTGGGTTTGTGGATTTGTGGATTTGTGGGTTAGTCGGTTTGTGGGTTTGTGGGTTTGTGGATTTGTGGATTTGTGGATTTGTGGGTTAGTGGGTTTGTGGGTTTGTGGGTTTGTGGGTTTGTGGGTTTGTGGATTTGTGGATTTGTGGATTTGTGGATTTGTGGGTTTGTGGGTTTGTGGATTTGTGGGTTTGTGGGTTTTTGGGTTTGTGGATTTGTGGGTTTGTAGATTTGTGGATTTGTGGGTTTGTGGATTTATGGATTTGTGGATTTGTGGATTTGTGGATTTGTGGGTTTGTGGGTTTGTGGATTTGTGGGTTTGTGGGTTTTTGGGTTTGTGGATTTGTGGGTTTGTAGATTTGTGGATTTGTGGGTTTGTGGATTTATGGGTTTGTGGATTGGTGGGTTTGTGGATTTATGGGTTTGTGGATTGGTGGGTTTGTGGATTTATGGGTTTGTGGATTTGTGGGTTTGTGGATTTGTGGGTTTGTGGATTTGTGGATTTGTGGATTTGTGGATTTGTGGGTTTGTGGGTTTGTGGATTTGTGGATTTGTGGGTTTGTGGATTTGTGGGTTTGTGGGTTTTTGGGTTTGTGGATTTGTGAGTTTGTAGATTTGTGGATTTGTGGGTTTGTGGATTTATGGGTTTGTGGATTTATGGGTTTGTGGATTTGTGGGTTTGTGGGTTTGTGAATTTGTGGGTTTGTGGATTTGTGGGTTTGTGGATTTGTTGATGTGGAATTGTTGGTTTGTGGGTTTGTGGATTTGTGGGTTTGTGGGGCGGAAAAACGTGTAGTCAGGGACATGTTGAGTGCAGTGTTTCCTTTGTTAGGTTTCCTTTGTTAGGTTTCCTTTGTTAGGTTTCCTTTGTTAGGTTTCCTTTGTTAGGTTTCCTTTGTTAGGTTTCCTTTGTTAGGTTTCCTGTGTTAGACTTCATTTGTTATGCTTCCTTTGTTAGGTTTCCATTGTTAGATTCCTTTGTTAGGTTTCCTTTGTTAGGTTACCTTTAGTAGGTTTCCTTTGTTAGGTTTCCTTTTTTAGGTTTCCTTTGTTAGGTTACCTTTAGTAGGTTTCCTTTGTTAGGTTTCCTTTATTACGTTTTCTTCGTTTTCTTAATGTTTCCTTTGTTATGTATTCATTGTTATTTTTTATTTATTTTTTGTTATTTCCAAGATAGGTTTCAATTGTTAGGTTTGAAAGAGTAAATATTATCGTTTTTGTCATACTACTTACAGAGGGATTGCCCATATGTCATGTATTAGTACTGCAGGGTTGGGGTGAGTTAAAATGTCTGTCATTACACGTGATGAGGGTATGGAAAGTGGGGTGTGTGTTAGAAAGAACATTGTAGCATTTATTGTTTGTTGTCTTAAAGTACAAAAAATATCTAATAGCGTATAATTAAAATTAATTAAGGGAACGTGGGTGGGAGTAAAATTACTTGATTTTTTTTTAGATCCGACACCAGTTACGCTAGTCCTTTAGAATACTCAGACCAATTAGCCACTGGCTATACTAGTGCTGTATAGTGCTGCAAAAAGATGTTAGGTACTTCTTAAGAACTATGGTACTTATTACATTACGACAAATTTGTCAAGCTTTTGTAAAATCTATGGTACTCAGTACCGCTCGACAAATGTCTCAGGTACTTGTTAAATCTCTGGTACTCAGTACAACACTACAAATGTCTCAGGTAGTTGTTGAATCTATGGTACTCAGTACTCATGAAAAACCTAGTTCTGTATGTAACACCAAACTTGCCTAAGCTCCGCCCCAACAACTCACTCCATTACCCGCTCGACTGCCTCAATCAGACTCTGGCTCCAGATTTCAAGGAATTGGAACTGTTGGTCACGTGTCAACCACTATCTGGTCTTAGTAATACGGGAGTCACGTGGTTCACGTTTTATTTGAAGGGAAAGGGTGGGGAATGTTATTAGGTGTTTTTATGCTTCGAAAAATGTACAAATCCATTTTTTTAATCAACTTTGTTTACTTATTTACTTTTATGTTTTGGTAAAGGTCAAGGCCTTTGCTTGTATCAGTGGCGTAGGCAGGGGGGTTAGGGGGGTCATAACCCCCCCCCCCATAGACCCCTCGGTATATATAAAAAGTATAAGGGGGGGTGCAAATCGAAAGTTTGAGGGGGGGGGGGTGCAAATCGAAAGTTTGTCCCCGGGTAAAAATTGGAACTCCCCCCCCCCCTTGAGACGATCCTGGCTACGCCACTGGCTTGTATAGCGATGAGTACAAAGTGAAAAACACAAGTAAATTGGTTTCGGTGACGACGGGGTAGAATTTGGTTCTGGTAAGATTCAAGAAGCTAAGATACTTTTCTTGGCGTCTTAAAAATAGAGTTTTTTACTCAATGAAATAAACGTCAGGTAATGTAATAGACTTTTATGTAAGTGTCGCACCTGCTCTAGACGATATTAAACTTTATAAGATCGGTGTATAAGTGGTGGAATTTCTAAAATCTGATGCGCCGCTTTGTAAAGGGCTGAAGATCTAGAATAATTCTAGCTGCTCTTCTTTCGTTTTTACTTGTAGTGTTGGAAGGGATTTCACCCAACACAAGTATTCCGTGTCATCCGGTTATGTGCCATATAGCCCATTGATTCCGAAATCTGTATGCTGTTCTTTATGGATTTGCTTTCTGAGCCCCCTGTCCATACCAGACACAAACTACAAGTCAGCAGTTGTTTGAGTTTGGGAATTTTTTCTCCAAGATGGGTTGCTGTTCCCAGCTATTGAGCCTCATCTTCCCGGGTTCGAACTCGGAACGTTTCAGTTTGGCAACCATGAGCTTTACCAACCCGACCACGCCAACCCCTTAGAAAGGCTAGAGGATGATGTATTATCAAATACATATCTAGATTCTTGCATGTTTTAAGCAGAACAGAAGTTCTAGGATTGTGTATACTGGTTTTTAAATACTAAAAGTAATGTACATATAATGTTTCTATACCTACTTATGAAATTGTGCCACTTACGGTTTCCGAAAAAACGTTCAGAAGTTGACGAAAGACTAAACAATCTAATAATCAAAAGTGAAATTTCATCCAACTTACTGAAACGGTACTCAAAATATCGGCTTTTGAGAAATTGTTCCCGGTTAAACGAAACCGCTCAAAAGTATACAAGAAACCTACGAATAGAATATAATACTTAAATATGAAATTTCGTCTTCCTAAATGAAACGGTGCTCAAATTATCTTTTTTTTAGAAACACATTCACACTCACACACAGATAAAGAGACACCCACGCAGAAATTATTTCAGAACTAAGTGTTTTTTTTTTTCGATTACAGTATTTCCTCAATGCTCCCTATATGACTAGGTAACGTTGGTCGCACGATTACAGTATTTCCTCAATGCTCCCTATACGGCTAGGTTCGCACGATTACAGTATTTCCTCAATGCTCCGTATACGACAAGGTAACGTTGGTCGCACGATTACAGTATTTCCTCAATGCTCCGTATACGACAAGGTAACGTTGGTCGCACGATTACAGTATTTCCTCAATGCTCCCTATACGACAAGGTAACGTTGGTCGCACGATTACAGTATTTCCTCAATGCTCCCTATACGACAAAGTAACGATGATAGCTTAGCCCCATTGCTCGTGTTGGCGCTAGGCAAAATAAATAAAACGAGCGTATCATACGCCGCTATTTAGTTTTATTTTCTACTTTTCAGTAATTCATAATTTGTGAATTCGACAGTACAAAATATTTGCTTAAAAACACTAACCCCCCCCCCCCCCCCCCCCACGTGAAAGCAGCCTCCTCTTAGTTACCTCCTCTAAGTTTAAAATCGTTTCAAACTAAATTATCTGCCCCTAATAGCCGTCACCAAACCCGTCTCTATGATTGTAAAATGTAAACAGCGTGAACCACAGCTCACCAGACCATGTGAGGGTGGGGTGGGGGTGGTAGCGATAGAGAGGAAGAGAGGGGACTGTAAGGCGCGCTTGCAGCTTGTTTTCTAGCGTCTCCCAGAAGAGAATTATATATATAGATAATCCTCTCCTCCCACCCCGCCCCATTTTACCACAATAATTAATAACACATAATTAGCGATTTTGTTCTATACATCACACGGATAATCTCTGGATAATCTGGGACTCTTATCTTGTATAAATAACGTTTACATTAACATATTTTCATTTATTATAAGAGTTTTTTTAAAGAGAGTAATTTTTTAAAAATACTTTTATTTTCCAATTTAAAACAAATACAGTAACATTCCACGCCGTTTGGGTGGATATTTACAAGGTAGTTACATTGGTGTATAGAGTGTAGTAAATAAATAGCGAAATAAGTAAATGAATACATAAGTTACATTGAATTTAAATTTTGTTGATTTAAAAATTGGACAGAGGCTTGTTTGGAACATTTTCGCCAACGAAGTGGTGGAAGAGTATAACGTAAGGAAGAATAGTCGAAAACAAAGCTGGTTTGCATGGATTTCATCCCATTCTGTGCATTAAACATAGAAATCACCGAAGAAAAATGAATAACTAGTAGTCACATACACACACACACACACACAAATTTGTTGTTTTACACAGATTTCATTTTCATTTGTACAATAGTGAATTACAATAATAGATAAATAAGTAAATGAATAAATATTCGAAAATGATGTTGGGGTGGGTGGTGAGGTCGTTGGAACAGTTAAAAGGAATGTGGGGTTATTATGTCTGAGGGTGATGCGGGCAGATGGGGGGGGGGGGGGGTAGATGTGTCTGACGAGGCATGGAGAGAGTGTATGTGTGTGTTTAAGGCAAGGCAAGCGTCAAAATACGTGCTGTGTCATCTAACTGCTGAGGTGTAACTATTTATAGTGTATGTGGGTGGGGGGAGGGAGGAGGGTTTGACGAACAGATTGCTGTGTGAGCGATTAAGCAGGAGGGTGAAAGGTTTGTATGTTCAGGTTGGTGTATATATGTTTGTTTGAATGTTTAGTACGGACAGGTTTGGGGTGGGTAAGCGTGTAGCTATCACGGGTTCTGGGGATACAGTGGAGTTTTAAAGGTCAAAAATTGGTTAACAGTGTTCTCATAAAAGAGTTCACATAAGTCCGTGCATGTTATTAAAGTGAACAAAACAATTGTAAATATTAATTAAAGGATAATAAAATGAATACAAAAGGAGGAGGGGGTCATTTTGTACGTTGTGGACCAAAGTACCGTAGCCTACATATAAGAAAATAGTAAAATAGTGTCAAATAATGTCTTTATAATGTTTGTTTATAGGCTGTGTAAATAAAACAATACACAAATAAGCAACAATAGGAAACTGAATGACAAAAAATAAATGATGCGAAACAAGGTGGGGACATGTGGGTTGAGGGGTGGGAGTCACATTAATGTTGTTAGAAATGTATTTGGATAATACATCATCCTCAGTATTTAACATAGTATTTCAACACAGGGGTGGGATCATGGGGACAAAGAGGATGAAGTTATGAAGGCAATGTGATATGGGGATTCTGGGGTTTAGGGGTGGGGGCGGGGAGGGTGTTATGAGGGGGGATGTGTCGGTTAAGAATGGGCGGGCCAGGTGGCCATTTTAATATAATATTGCTCATCAATCTACCATAAGAACTGAACTAAAAGAGAATATTCACAACTAGTCTGATTATGTGTTCAATTTAAATAATGGTCTTTAGCTTTAACTAGAATCAAATGATGATCGCAAAATCTTAGGTAAAGTAGAAACAAGACAAAAAAAACATTTAAGTTTTTTTTTATTTTTGTGGAAAAGGTAATAACATATTATCAACGTTTAGTTCTTTTGTTACAGTCTAATTGGTTTCTTTGTCTAACGAAAGCAAACAAATGTTAGAGGTAGTTTACCTTGGTACTGTTTAGCATTTACATGGGAAGTAACCTAAACAAATTAAATTCTAAGTGAATTCTGTTTTTCATCTTTGAAATGCATCTAAAATTATATATATATATTTATATATTTATATATTTATATATATATATATGCCTCGAGTTATCTATATTATCTCTATTGACACATGAGGTTCCTAATTGGGCGTCCTACAAATACTGTCAGCGATACTACTTGAATCATCAGTCGAACTGCATTAAGGATCCTAGGGACCTGGAGCGGCCCGGGCTCCAGCATGCCGTGGGCTACTGAAATCAAACCATAAACCTAAACGGTTGGCGCATGCCGTAACCGGTGATTCGCATGAACGCCCTAGATACCTGGGAAGTCGCCGAATGTTCTACCTTACCCGTGAATAGGGTGATAAACGCAATTTTCACACAGCACACGCTCGCTTGAGGGTCAGGAGGGGGGTGGGGGCTTGTGTGGGGGGGGGGGGGAGGATGACCAACCTGCCGAGCTGACCAGACCAACGAGCTGACCAGACCAACCTGCCGAGCTGACCAGACCAACCTGCCGAGCTGACCAGACCAACCTGCCGAGCTGACCAGACCAACCTGCCGAGCTGACCAGACCAACGAGCTGACCAGACCAACGAGCTGACAGGCAGAAGAAAACTGTCAATCAAACCTCCTCATTACCACCTCCGCCCTGCACTCTATGTCCACGGCACTAATCCCACTGCAGCGCGTGCGACTGATTAATGAGCGGTAGCTTTAATTAGCTGGAGAAAAAAATTTAGGGAGTTAAAACATGACAGTTTTCAAAGGAATTTGATGTGTCTTTCATAAACTTTTATACAAAAATAATTTTTCAGTTTGGAAATAATTTGCTTGAAAAAGATTTAATTAGCCATTTTCCCGTTAATTAAATCTCGAAAATGTGATGCGTTGCTCATGTGATTCAGACTTTTTACTTTCTCGTATACAGAGTATAGAGGAAGTATTGTAATCGTGCAAAAAAGAAAAAAATCAAGATTTTTACAATTAATCTCGACGTTTTACACCTCCCTGAGTCGGAATAACGTAGTTTTACAATTTTGTCCGTATGTCTGTGTGTGTGTGTATGTATGTATGTATGTGAGTGTGTCTGTAAACACGATAACTTGAGTACCGTTACAGCTAGATTGATGAAATTTCATGTATAAGTATATATCAAGTATATCAAATTTGTAGTTCTGTATCAACTTTTCAGAGTTTTCCGGTAAACGAAATTGAATTATTCTACTTTCAATTTTTCAAAAGCCTATAACTTGAGTACTATTTCAGATAGATAAATGAAATTTCACATGTAAGTAAAAGATTTTATTCTCTGCATTCTTCCAAATTTTGAATAATTTCCGTTGACCTGAAGTAGTATTTTACGCTATTCCCCATCTCTCAAAAAACGCATGTGAATTTTATAAAGTACTAATAATACCCCGCACTACATTTTGTTAGGCATTCACTTGGCGCGCAATTTTTTTATCTACGAAATTCTATTCTTTTTTTTAAAGTTTAAGTAATTAAAAATGGATTAAAAATCATGTTTATATCACGAGTTGCCATCCCCCGTAGTGTTATTTAAGAATATTCGAGAAAGTTTAGGGGAGATCACTACCGGTTTATTTAAAACTAATTTATAAACATTAAAATATATACGAACAACAAAGAAGGGGTGAGAGATTCGCATTATTCCGTGAGACCTTAATAGCAGTTAGTAAATCGACGACTGGTGAGCACTCAGTTACCGACCTTGACCCTGACACTAAACTGAGCAGCAGAGCTTGTGTCGGTGGGGTAGGTGTGGTCTAGCGTTAGACCGCACGTGAGCTAACCCGACGGTCACGAATTCGGATCCTGAGCTCAAGACCATAGGTCGTCCCCTGACAGAGATGCTCCGTAAGTCCAAAACCAGGTGTACTGTGGGAGGAAGCAAAAGCCTGAAGGAAACCCACGAGTCTAGCGTCTGGCGCCATGGGTGGGGGAAATGTTCAATTCCTAGCCCTGGTCTAGTCGCCTGGCTAATTAGCAAAAGCTTGAGCCGGTAATGACCACGTATGATAGAGAGAGGCCCGTCCAGTTGTCTGTTAATTGTAGCACTTAAACTTGTGTTGGTATTTTTTTGACGTTTGGCTAGATGTATGCTGATTGTTCCCAACTTGTAATCATGAGGTTAGCATACGAGCTCGCTACGCTATAGAACCAAACTTGCCTCGCTTAGATTATCGGCTGGTGTCTATAATCGAATATACAACTTGCTATTTTTCCGGCAAGTGAAGACGAATTCACTTGTTGTTGAGAGTTATGTACCCATCAGAACTGGGTGGACTCAGGGATTGAGCCCGGATTCGATCCGAGATTTAAGGGTTAGAAGTCTAGCTCTCTATCGCTAGGCCACTCTGTGTTCAATGCTCCTCGCTTTACCTGCGGACTTCAAGACCCACCTTCCTAGTTAGACTTTTTAATTTTTTTGTCTGTTTTTTTCTTGTTCTAAAACGGTTATTTTACTTCCCCGTTTTTTTTTTCCTTCTCTCCTTCCTTATGTAGTCTTCTTTTTCTTTTTTTTTTCATGACTTAAAGAACTTGATATCTTCTAACTAATCTGACCAGATATAATTTTATTTTTTCATTACTTTAAGAACTTGATATCTTCTAACTGATCTGACGAGATATATTTTTATTTTTTCATGACTTTAAGAACTTGATATCTTCTAACTGATCTAACCAGATATATTTTTATTTTTTCATGACTTTAAGAACTTGATATCTTCTAACGGATCTGACCAGATATATTTTTATTTTTTCATGACTTTAAGAACTTGATATCTTCTAACTGATCTAACCAGATATATTTTTATTTTTTCATGACTTTAAGAACTTGATATCTTCTAACTGATCTGACCAGATATATTTTTATTTTTTCATGACTTTAAGAACTTGATATCTTCTAACTGATCTGACCAGATATATTTTGTTTCAGGTTGTTATGTGCAGATATGCGCCCCAAAGTTCGTCAGGTGCGCGCAAGATTATCCCGACATCGAGGGGTTCGAGGGCTGCAAGGGCGAACATCTGACCTGCTCCAAATCTTGCTTAAACCGATCCAGCCTCGTCTGACTGACGTCATAGGGCGACGTCACGTCACATGTGATACGCTGACCGTGTGGACGTCATGGGCAGCACACACACACACACACACCACATTCCATGACGTCACACCGTTGTGATGTTCGATGTCCCCACTAAGATTGGCTTTCAAAAGAGAATTAAAATTTAAGAAAAAAAAAGTTGTTCCAATGTATATTTCTTTTTCCCACTCTACGTCTCAAACACTACACTATTGTTTTAGTTTTTTGTTGAATAGCTGATTTATAAATCTAATAGCGTAAACATTTTTTTAAAACTGCAACAATAAATATAAAAGGAATGGAAAAAAATAAATATAGAACAGTTAAAAGCGTTCAATTTCTAGAATTTAACATAATTCCGAATAAGTTTAAAGATTATGTTTTATTTGTTATGATTCATAATTTGAGCTTTTCAATTTTATAACAATACATAGAAAAGAAAGTAGAACTTTTTATTTCTACAAAAACCAAGTTCGTTTGTCTGTCGTCCGTCCGTCATGATGTTGTCTGATTGTCTTCTAGCACGTCCGGCCTAATGTTTGTCTATCAGCTTTTGTTGTCTACAGTTTCCTTAGCCATTTTCTTCCTAACGAACAAAAAAAAATCTATCTGCTGTTTTCTTTCTTTTGTTTCTTGCAAAATTTGTGTTACGTTCTACGCGAAGCCAGTGAATTTAAAACATTGTAATCAAATCACGATCAATAAAATTGTTAATTACTGACTGGTAGTAAATTTAGTTTATAAATCATGCATGTTGCAAGGTTTAAAAAAATGTGAGTGCACGTAATTTGAGTAACGCCAATTTTAAGTCCCCTGGGACGAGCGCCCCCCAACACCCCCACTTGATCCGCCAAAAGATTCTGCCAATTTAAAAAAAAAAAAAACACGATTCGTGGACGTCGGCGATTTACAGTTTATCGCTTCATCTTGCCAGGGAATTGTCTAGAGCAGTCCAAACAACTTAAATTGTTGAAACGTTTGCCGGCTAGTTCACACAGTAAAAACTAATTTTGTGGCCAGCTAAAAATAGCTCTAACCAATGAAAGCGATTGGTCAGAGAGCTGAAGCTAGTGACTTTAAAAATCATTGCCAATTTTGCCTAAAAGTCACGTGTTTACTAAATAATTATTTTTTTAATTAAAAATTCACCGTTCACACGACTACACACAAAATTCTATTTTGAAATTCCAATTTGCGACGTCAACATTTTCAGCATCAAAACTAACATACCGGCAGAGTAGCCATACACACACCTGAACTAAAGTAACTTACCTGCCGAGTAGTCATACATAGATTGTTTAGTTTTTATGGCCTTTAACAAAAATGAAATTATCAACAAACCATGACGTAAAAATTACCCCCCAGCCTAACCTTTACACCAAACCTTGCCCACAATATCTACGCCGTGAGTACTGCATGCACGGGATTAGGTTTTGGCTAACGGTTACTAAGCCAAAACCTTATTGTGGAAGTCTTCGGTAATCCCGTGAGTATAGTATGCTAATCGTAACTACCAAATCGAGTTTATCGACGAATACATTTGTCGAGGAGGGAACAAGTATTAAAGTACGGTTGCACTTTATACAAATACTAACTTCTACAACTTTCCTGGGGGGAAAAGAAGAAATATTTAGAGAAGCTGTTGTTTCAAACAAACAATGACTGGAATATTCCTGGGGGAAAAGGAAGAAATATTAAGAGCGGCTGTTGTTTCAAACAAACATTTGACTCCAACTTTTCAGTGGGGAAAGGAAGAAATATTTACAACGGCTGTTGTTTCAAACAAACATTGACTCCAACTTTTCAGTGGGGAAAGGAAGAAATATTTACAACGGCTGTTGTTTCAAACAAACATTCACTCCAACTTTTCTGGGAGAAAGGAAGAAATATTTACAACGGCTGTTGTTTCAAACAAACATTCACTCCAACTTTTCTGGGAGAAAGGAAGAAATATTTAGAACGGCTGTTGTTTCAAACAAACATTCACTCCAACTTTTCTGGGAGAAAGGAAGAAATATTTAGAACGGCTGTTGTTTCAAACAAACATTCACTCCAACTTGCCTGAGCGAACACGTGCGAGTGCACAGCAATAAACTGACGTATGCTGCACGTGCCTTCCCTAAGGGTCACGTGTCACCCGACCCAAGTCCGATGTTCGATATCGAAACCTGATCAATCACTGATAAACCTGATCAATCACTGATAAACCTGATCAATCATTGATTTTAAAGATCTACAAGTCATATCCAGCTGAATAGAGCGCTTACACACAATAAATATGTGCTTATTACACAGACACAGACACAGACATATATACACACACACACACATATATATATATATATAAATAAATAAATAAATAAATATATATATATATATATATATATATATATATATATATATATATATATATATATATATATATATATATATATATATATATATATTTATATATATATATTTATTTTTATATATATATATATATATATATATATATATATATATATATATATATATATATATATATATATATATATATATATATATATTAGCTGATAGATTTCGGCCGAAGGCTTTTGACGAATGAACAAGACTGTTCTCAAAATAACCCATAAAAAATAACTCATAACATAAAATATAATCTGAGCATTTAAAAAAAAAAATTACGACCACCGTAGCAGATGAAGTAGCACAAATACTTCTGAAGACCTAAAATAGCATAATTTTAAAACATTGCAAGTTTAATTTCTGTGATACAAAAAATTTTAACAAAAAAAAACGAAAATATTAATTTTAAAACCAAAATGAACATTATATCAAATTAGCAGATTTTTTATAACAAAAAGAAAATAAAGAACATTTCTCTAATACAAAGACAAAAATTAAAGACACAGTTTTCTTCACTTAAGAAAACTAAATCTTTAATTGAGGCAACAAAAAAAAATAACAAAAAAAAACTCACAAATATGTAACGGGTGAATATGTCTAATCATGGCCACACTTGAATCAAAACTTTTCCTAGTGACAACACTTAAATAAATCTAAATTTTTCCTAAAGACTAACCCCAGACACAATACATGTAATGCAGACACTGCTATGGAGTACATGCTTATAATACTGACCAGCACAAGTTTTTCGACTGCGCTCTTAACTGCCCCAAACAGCACCACACACGGCACCAAACAGCAGCATACACAACACCAAACAGCAGCATACAGCAGTGGCGTAGCGAGGTCGGGTGTCACCCGGTGCGGCACTTAATGGTGTCACCCCCCCCCCCCAGAGGCATAGAGACCCTTCCCAGGGACAAACTTTCAAATTTTCGATTTGCAACCCCCCCTCGAGTTTTCGATTTGCACCCCCCCCCCCCCTCAAACTTTCGATTTGCACCCCCCCCCCTCGAGTTTTTCTCTATATATTTTGCTATTTTTTCCCTTGGTGTCACCCCCCTAAATGGTGTCAGCCGGTGCGGTCCGCACCCCCCGCCCCCCCCCCCCTCGCTACGCCCCTGGCATACAGCACAAAGCATTTCGTTCTTTTGTAAAGTCTAAAAATAACCCATGCTCACCACGAACTTAACTTCACACTTCCCACACAAGATAACAGTCACCACTTCCCACACAAGATAACAGTCACCACTTCCCACACAAGATAACAGTCAACACTTCCCACACAAGATGACAGTCACCACTTCCCACACACGATGGCAGTCACCACTTCCCACACAAGATAACAGTCACCACTTCCCACACAAGTTGGCAGTCACCACTTCCCACACAAGATGTCACCACTTCCCACACAAGATGGCAGTCACCACTTCCCACACAAGAAGGCAGTTACCACACAAGATGTCACCACTTCCCACACAAGATGTCACCACTTCCCACACAAGATGGCAGTCACCACTTCCCACACAAGAAGGCAGTCACCACTTCCCACACAAGAAGGCAGTTACCACACAAGATGTCACCACTTCCCACACAAGATGTCACCACTTCCCACACAAGATGTCACCACTTCCCACACAAGATGTCACCACTTCCCACACAAGATGGCAGTCACCACTTCCCACACAAGATGGCAGTCACCACTTCCCACACAAGATGGCAGTCACCACTTCCCACACAAGATAACAGTCACAACTTCCCACACAAGATGTCAGTCACCACTTCCCACACAAGATGGCAGTCACCACTTCCCACACAAGATGTCACCACTTCCCACACAAGAAGGCAGTCACCACTTCCCACACAAGATGTCACCACTTCCCACACAAGAAGGCAGTCACCACTTCCCACACAAGAAGGCAGTCACCACTTCCCACACAAGATGACAGTCACCACTTCCCACACAAGATGGCAGTCACCACTTCCCACACAAGAAGGCAGTCACCACTTCCCACACAAGATGACAGTCACCACTTCCCACACAAGATGGCAGTCACCACTTCCCACACAAGATGTCACCACTTCCCACACAAGATGGCAGTCACCACTTCCCACACAAAAAGGCAGTCACCACTTCCCACACAAGATGTCACCACTTCCCACACAAAAAGGCAGTCACCACTTCCCACACAAGATGGCAGTCACCACTTCCCACACAAGATGAGAGTCACCACTTCCCACACAAGATGTCACCACTTCCCACACAAGATGGCAGTCACCACTTCCCACACAAGATGGCAGTCACCACTTCCCACACAAGATGTCACCACTTCCCACACAAGATGTCACTACTTCCCACACAAGATGACAGTCAACACTTCCTACACAAGATGGCAGTCACCACTTCCCACACAAGATGGCAGTCACCACTTCCCACACAAGATGACAGTCACCACTTCCCACACAAGATAACAGTCAACACTTCCCACACCAGATGGCAGTCACCACTTCCCACACAAGATGGCAGTCACCACTTCCCACACATCACCACTTCCCACACAAGATGTCACCACTTCCCACACAAGATGGCAGTCACCACTTCCCACACAAGATGAGAGTCACCACTTCCCACACAAGATGTCACCACTTCCCACACAAGATGGCAGTCACCACTTCCCACACAAGATGGCAGTCACCACTTCCCACACAAGATGTCACCACTTCCCACACAAGAAGGCAGTCACCACTTCCCACACAAGAAGGCAGTCACCACTTCCCACATAAGATGACAGTCACCACTTCCCACACAAGATGGCAGTCACCACTTCCCACACAAGATGTCACCACTTCCCACACAAGATGGCAGTCACCACTTCCCACACCAGATGGCAGTCACCACTTCCCACACAAGATGGCAGTCACCACTTCCCACACAAGATGGCAGTCACCACTTCCCACACAAGATGTCACCACTTCCCACACAAGATGTCACCACTTCCCACACAAGAAGGCAGTCACCACTTCCCAAACAAGATGTCACCACTTCCCACACAAGATGTCACCACTTCCCACACAAGATCGCAGTCACCACTTCCCACACAAGATGGCAGTCACCACTTCCCACACATCACCACTTCCCACACAAGATGGCAGTCACCACTTCCCACACAAGATGTCACCACTTCCCACACAAGATGTCACCACTTCCCACACAAGATGTCACCACTTCCCACACAAGATGTCACCACTTCCCACACAAGATGACAGTCACCACTTCCCACACAAGATGGCAGTCACCACTTCCCACACAAGATGACAGTCACCACTTCCCACACAAGATGGCAGTCACCACTTCCCACACAAGATGACAGTCACCACTTCCCACACAAGATGACAGTCACCACTTCCCACACAAGATGTCACCACTTCCCACACAAGATGTCACCACTTCCCACACAAGATGGCAGTCACCACTTCCCACACAAGATGGCAGTCACCACTTCCCACACAAGATGTCACCACTTCCCACACAAGATGGCAGTCACCACTTCCCACACAAGATGTCACCACTTCCCACACAAGATGGCAGTCACCACTTCCCACACATCACCACTTCCCACACAAGATGGCAGTCACCACTTCCCACACCAGATGGCAGTCACCACTTCCCACACAAGATGGCAGTCACCACTTCCCACACAAGATGGCAGTCACCACTTCCCACACAAGATGTCACCACTTCCCACACAAGATGTCACCACTTCCCACACAAGAAGGCAGTCACCACTTCCCACACAAGATGTCACCACTTCCCACACAAGATGGCAGTCACCACTTCCCACACATCACCACTTCCCACACAAGATGGCAGTCACCACTTCCCACACAAGATGGCAGTCACCACTTCCCACACAAGATGTCACCACTTCCCACACAAGATGTCACCACTTCCCACACAAGAAGGCAGTCACCACTTCCCACACAAGATGTCACCACTTCCCACACAAGATCGCAGTCACCACTTCCCACACAAGATCGCAGTCACCACTTCCCACACAAGATGTCACCACTTCCCACACAAAAAGGCAGTCACCACTTCCCACACAAGATGTCACCACTTCCCACACAAAAAGGCAGTCACCACTTCCCAAACAAGATGTCACCACTTCCCACACAAGATCGCAGTCACCACTTCCCACACAAGATCGCAGTCACCACTTCCCACACAAGATGTCACCACTTCCCACACAAAAAGGCAGTCACCACTTCCCACACAAGATGTCACCACTTCCCACACAAGATGGCAGTCACCACTTCCCACACAAGAAGGCAGTCACCACTTCCCACACAAGATGTCACCACTTCCCACACAAGATCGCAGTCACCACTTCCCACACAAGATCGCAGTCACCACTTCCCACACAAGATGGCAGTCACCACTTCCCACACATCACCACTTCCCACACAAGATGGCAGTCACCACACTAATGATTTTTTTTACCAGCTAAGCTCCAACCCACTAGAAGCTGTCCATAAATATCCCTATCAAAGAGTCTGACAGGGAAAGCACAAATCGGGAAGGCGTCAGACCTGTTCATGAGATGACAATAACGAGGAAGCGGGCGAGAGACATCAACTTAACATCGTTTCAGTGTCACGATAAATTAACTCAATTTCTGTCAAGACAATGGGAGATGCAGATCTTGAAGTTTTTATTTGCAGAAAAAAAGAAATATCATTTCATCATTGTGTGGTGTGTGTGTGTGGGGGGGGGGGGGGGTTTGACAAGGGATGGCATTGATGTCTTGCTCAATGTGACTCGGCGAGTTTGACGTTTTGAGGTTAAACGCGCTGTGTTATTCAATAATGACTCTGATGGTTGCTTCATTCAATTGTGACTCCGCTAATTAGTTTGTGACTCCGCTGGTAACCGCCATAGTTACCCCAAACTCTGACGAGACTCAGACTTACCTGTGGTCTGGCATAAACCACAGACTTACCTGAAGTCTGCCATAAACCACAGACTTACCTGTGGTCTGGCATAAACCACAGACTTACCTGAGGTCTGCATAAACCACCGACTTACCTGTGGTCTGGCATAAACCACAGACTTACCTGAGGTCTGTCATTAACAACAGACTTACCTGAGGTCTGCCATAAACCACAGACTTACCTGAAGTCTGCCATAAACGACAGACTTACATGAGGTCTGTCATTAACAACAGACTTACCTGAAGTCTGCCATAAACCACAGACTTACCTGAGGTCTGCCATAAACCACAGACTTACCTGAGGTCTGCATAAACCACCGACTTACCTGTGGTCTGGCATAAACCACAGACTTACCTGAGGTCTGCCATAAACCACAGACTTACCTGAGGTCTGCATAAACCACAGACCTACATGAGGTCTGTCATTAACAACAGACTTACCTGAGGTCTGCCATAAACATCAGACTTACCTGAGGTCTGTCATTAACCACAGACTTACCTGAAGTCTGCCATAAACGACAGACTTACATGAGGTCTGCCATAAACCACAGACTTACCTGAGGTCTGCCATAAACCACAGACTTACCTGAGGTCTGCCATAAACCACAGACTTACCTGAGGTCTGGCATAAACCACAGACTTACCTGAGGTCTGCCATAAACCACAGACTTACCTGAGGTCTGGCATAAACCACAGACTTACCTGAGGTCTGGCATAAACCACAGACTTACCTGAGGTCTGCCATAAACCACAGACTTACCTGAGGTCTGGCATAAACCACAGACTTACCTGAGGTCTGCCATAAACCACAGACTTACCTGAGGTCTGTCATAAACCACAGACTTACCTGAAGTCTGCCATAAACCACAGACTTACCTGAGGTCTGGCATAAACCACAGACTTACCTGTCATTAACCACCGACTTACCTGCGGTCTGGCATAAACCATAGACTTACCTGTGGTCTGGCATAAACCATAGACTTACCTGAGGTCTGGCATAAACCACAGACTTACCTGTGGTCTGTCATTAACAACAGACTCACCTGAGGTCTGTCATAAACAACAGACTTACCTGAAGTCTGTCATAAACCACAGACTCAACAGAAGGGCACGACAATTGTTGTTAGAAAAAAAAACATGACTAATTGAGTTACACCTTCCACGCAGTAAAGCACCTTATGAATATTTCACGGCAACTCGCATATTTATTTTATAAACACACAAAAATGAATTGCGCATGCGCACTGCCCCGTAGTGTATACATTTCATGGAAATAATGTGACTATTACTCTAACCTTTACACCGTTTGGTATATTGGGATGATTAAATACGGTCGTTGAACATTTTTACCTCATTCGACTTGATGAGCCTCACTTATCCATTCATGTTAATCTCAACCTCTGACAGATAACGTTCCCAGGCGCATGCGTATTGACATGCTAATTGCAGATATAACCCTGCCTGTTCTTGTTATCGTATTATCCCACGCATGCGCAACTTGACCTGGTATCCCCGCACCCATGCACACCTACGCGCGGGTCTACTATTTTTCCGGAAATTCCCTATATCGATTATAACTGAGATATTAATTTCAAAAACTAGAAAAACAATCTGTAATAACAATATTATGAAATTATACTTACACCGATGTAATCTTATAGCGATTATCAAATTAGTATTGATGATAGTTATTTTGGTTTAAGTTAATTTTGGGGTTTAGCGAATTAACAGAAATGAATTCAGTCCATGGCCTAATACTAAAAAAAAACAAAAACAAAGATTTTTATCTTATCTTGGTAAAAAAAAACGTGTAACCATGAGTGTGGCGAGCAAGTTAATTGTTTCAATTCTCTTGGCATTTGTTTTCTATCATCATGTTTAGGACAGAGTTTTTAGAAAGGAATTACCGACTACTTGCTAGGTCGCTGTGACCCACTGCTTGATAAGTTTCTGAAAATAGCACTGTGCTGTTGAGGTATAAGAGATCTCTTTGATGATGCAAGTCATGTAGAATTCAGTCGGAATCAGGCAGAAGAACTCAAGGGAGGGGAGACATACGGTGTAATTCGAATTTTTAAATAAAAACAAAGTACAGCACACTACGTTTTTACTCGAACTAAAGCATTGCTCTAACCCTAGCCATAAACATTTACCCTAACTTCAATTAGAACTCTAAACCTAGCCATAAACACTTACCCTAACTTCCATTAGAACTATAACCCTAGCCATAAACACTTACCCTAACTTCAATTAGAAATCTGACCCTAGCCATAAACATTTACCCTAACTTCCATTAGAACTATAACCCTAGCCATAAACACTTACCCTAACTTCAATTAGAACTCTAACCCTAACCATAAACACTTACCCTAACTTTAATTAGAACTCTAACCCTAGCCATAAACATTTACCCCAACTACCATTAGAAATATAACCTACGTGTAGAATGTCTTGCTACAGTTCATACTGGTAACTTTATTACGATGGTATGGCTGATGGTAAAATAACATAAAATCTTCATATTTTTTAATACGGGAAAGTAAAACCCATATCCTAACGTCGCTGAAACGCAACAATCATTGTTTTTATGACAGGTAAAAACTTCCTTAGCCTCAGGTGAATAAGCACACCACGCACCTATTACCCGATATTGACGGGAAGATTAGGCATCCAGCACTCGACAACATCTTGAAAATTCCTCAGGTGAAATTGAAAACATCACGAAAGTTTGTTTTTTAAACACACTTATTTTAAAATAAATATACTATTTAAATGATCACGACATTGTTATTTTTTTAACCCACCCATCCCCCTTTCCCTCCAATTTTTAAATAAATATGTTATTTAAACTATCACGAAACTTTACAGAAAGATCAATCTCTTGTTTGAATAAATATATTATTTCGTTTCTTTCATACATCTTACATTTAACAATTCTTAACTGTATTTTTTTAAATGTAAAAAAAAAACCAAGAGAAAAAAATAAAATTGTCAGAGGTTGTTTGTTATCGATTTTCGTCTTTAAATTAAAGTTTACGGTGTGTTTGTGAAGTGAGATGTGAGATAGACAACATTATAGGCTGATGAGCTTTGAACGTGTATTTTCTAGTAGTCAAGGACAGGGTATATAGAGATTAAAGCAGGATGTTATGATTAGGCCTGTAGCTAGTAGCTAAGCTTTACCAGATAGGGGAGATTGTAGCCATTGTTTAGGAATACAACATCTAGTTTAAAATACCGTTAAGTATTTAAACCTGTATGAGATTGTAAAAAAAAATATGAAGTAATCTTAAAGCGTTTTGTGATTATAGAAGGCAGTTAAACCAGTAGCTAAAATTACCGTAGGCAGTTAAACTGGTTGGCAATAAGCATCTTTAAAACGTGTCTGTCAACAATAATTGATCAACATAAAGTTAAGGTAAAAAAAATTACAGAAACTTAGACGTGGTGACATTGAAAACAATGAGATGACAGAAGGCAATTGTTGAATGCGTTTCTTCTACTTGTGTGGGCGGGTGGTAGCGAGCTTAATTTCTTTTTAGATGCCAACGATCTTACCAAGGTTCTTCATCAGAGGGACAGTTCATACACTGAAACACACAAAAGCACACACATCCATCCAACGGGTGGGGAGGGGGGGGGGGTGTCACCGAAGTAAAAAAAAATGTCTGCCTGATGAGGTATCTGCCCACATTAACGTCCGGGTTTTCTTTTGGTTCGTGGTGTTAATTTAAAAGTGCAACACAATTTCCCAGGATTTTTCTTCTCCCGTGTTAAGAGAAAAGTTACATTAGTTGGGATTTTGACTGGATTGAATGAGGACTGAACAAATGTGTGTTATGGGAAAATGGGTAATAAAATATTTGAGAAATATAGAAAATAACTCCTGTCCCAATATTGGGCCATTAAAAACACGCCAATTACACCATATCTCATGTTAAATGGTGTTGCTATATACCAGATACACCATGTGCCATGTTAAATTGGTTTTTTGTATTCCAGGTATCACAGATACAGCACGTATCATGTTACAATATGTTGTTATAATACCATATACACCATGTCCCGTGTTTAAATTGTGTTGTTGTATATCAGATATACCATACTCCATGTTACATTATGTTGTTATATACCAGATACAACATGTCCTGTGTTTAAATTGTGTTGTTGTATATCAGATATACCATACTCCATGTTACATTATGTTGTTATATACCAGATACAACATGTCCTGTGTTTAAAGTGTGTTGTTGTATATCAGATATACCATGTTCCATGTTATATTATGTTGTTATATACGAGCAACACCTACAGAGTTTATCTTCTCCTCTCTATGACAGTGCGAGACATCCTTCAGTGGGGTAAGACAAGAAGAACGCTAATGTTGCCGAGAAATTTTTGCATCCTGCCGGGCCGGGCGTATGAGATATTACTTGTTTAACAATGCCAGATTTTTCACTTGGAAAAATGCAAATTAAGGGAGATCACTAGACAAAAAGACAGGACAAATTAATAACGAGCGGGGGATAGCGATGGGGAGGGGTTGACAAACGTTTTAGCTCCGAGGGAAATGTAGGTTATAGACGCTGTAGATTCGATTTATGATTAAATATGTAAGCGAAATTCACATTTAAGAGAATGTTAGTTTTTTTTTTTTCTGTTTTTTTTTTAATTCTTGCAAGTTATGGGTGTGGACAAGCACATTAGTTATGCCGGATACTGGGATAAGGCTGGGTTAGCTCACATTGGGTCCTTTACAAAAGCTGACTGAGAGGATTTTTGAAAGTTGTGCGGGCGAATAAGCGTAAGCATTTCTCGCTGATCTGCGTAATGCGGGTGAGAGTGTGGTAAGAGGGGGGGTGTGCACTCTAGACTGAGGCCATATCCCTCTCGTAAGTCAGGTACCCATCAAAGCTAACGTCCTCTGGTTACAAGTCCATACAGAGGTCCAAACTCAAGACCTTCAGACTAGCAACCAAACGCTCTACCACTTGACACCCCCCCCCCCCTCCTATACGAAGGCTGGTAGTCAATGTATAAACCATAATTCACAATCACGGGAAAACGAAAATAATTTACGAGCCTTACTAGATCAGTGAAACAACTTAAAGAAAGTGCAGCTGATAAAAATTTGGTTGAGATTCAATATATATATTTTTTTTTTTGAAATATTTAATCTTTCTTTATTAATGTAATAAACATTTAATTTTATACAAATAATCAGTCTTCATTTTACAAGCCCTACACAGCGTGTTGATCTCTCAATTCAGGAAATAATTTAGAATAAGCATTATTTCATTATCTACATTATTTACATCTTAATAAATATTTTAAATTACAATACATTTCATCAATGACATTTCAACAAACTGGCAGAAACTACAACACATTGTGTTACACATTGTAACAACAATTTAGACAAATAGTAACCTTATTTTTCTTTCTTAAATTTTCTTGCAATACGTATCAGTGAAACTTTGAGAGCAGGCCACAACAACGTAATGTTTTTCCTGTACCATTCCTTGTTATAATTTAGATGTGTGATCCTATTTTTATCTAGAAAGGCTTTGTAAAATGGGGATAACTCTTCTTGGGTCACATTTTTATTGCTGTCAGCACTAAGCTCTTTCAGAGATTGAACATATTCTTCTTTTTCCTTGAAAAATCTTGAGTTATGATCTGCCCAAAACTGTTGATTCCACTCTAAGACCTCTGCTCTTCTTATTCGAAACTTTTTCTCTGTAAGTGTTTCATTTGGATGAACATAAAAACGAATTGGTCTGATATTTGAAATGGGATCTGGAGGTCCTATCCAGTCAGTGGTGCCCCCACTTGGTGGTACTGGAGTTATCCTTAATTTTTTAACATCATTCTTGCCCGTTGAAAGGAACAGTAAATGTTTAATTCCATTTCGTGTCTTTAACTGTTTAAAGTAACAGTGAGGTCTAAACATGATGGAGGAGGTAGATCTAGTAAAAATATTGAGATTCAATATAGGGCTGAGCACGTAGGTGTTAAACTATATTTGATTAAGCTGAGAGGTCAGTCAGTTTTATACTACACTCAATCCAAGTCCAGTGCACTTTGTGTTTAAGACGAACGCCTCTGTCTGAGATATAATGCATTACCTCAGCACAAGACGTCAAAGAAAACATTTGAAAGTGTACGACAAGGGGAACAATATACAGGGTTCACATCGTTACAGGGTGGAAAATTATTAAGATAAAACTTGGTAGCCTCCCCTGGACGTATTCAAACAGACATTACTTCCCCTGATTCGACATAACATTTTCCACGCTATTCTTGTGATATTGTTGGGCGGGAGGGGTTACAGTAGACCTACTGGAGACCTGGGTGTGTTGCAAGGTCATCAATCAGCTGCTCGTGACCTCGACAAGTACTCAGCTAGACATGCACGTGCAGTGAAGTGCGAAACTATAATCATAACTCACGTTTATCATACAGGCCGTAGTCATAACTCATGTTTATTATACAGATCGTGATCATGACTCATATGTTTATTTAATAGTCCCCTAGGATACATTGTATGGTCCACACTAATACATTTATCTAAAAGATAATAGATCATTCAAACAAACACGTCATTAGACAGATAAAACTGATGGCAGCTTCCTGCGTGACGTCAGAACATAGCCAGATTTTTTTGGAGTGTTTATCCAACTCAAAGCAAATGTTTGAGTCGATTCGTTTTCCCTGACCACTTGTCCGGGTCATTCACTTTGACCTGTCCTCGTGTGCAGGTCAAAACATTTGACCTGACTTCTCGGTTGGTTTAAGCTGTTTGACATGACCACTTGACTGGGTGAACCCTTTACATACATGGTGATGAGCCACATATCCACCGAATCTGGCAGCATGACATATAACACATATTCTACCACATATACAACACCCTCAATCACATACACCACACCCTCAACCACATACACCACGCCCTCCATCCCATACACCCCCATCCCATACACCACACCCTCCATCCCATACACCACGCCCTCCATCCCATACACCACGCCCTCCATCCCATACACCACGCCCTCCATCCCATACACCACGCCCTCCATCCCATACACCACGCCCTCCATCCCATACACCACGCCCTCCATCCCATACACCACAACCTCAACCACATACACCACAAACTCAATCACATACCACATCCTACATCCCATACACCACAACATCAACCATATATGCCACACCCTCCATCCCATACACCTCACTATCCATCCCATATACCATTCCCTCCATTACACACACCATACACCATACCAACCATCTAATACACCACACCTTCTACACCTTCCACCCCACCCCCATACAATCAACAAATCTACGCTTAGATCGAGTTCAAGTCAACAAATTATCTTCTCAGGATAATAACTCCACAAAAGACATCGCACCCTCTCCCCCCGCCCCTCGATAAATTAGAATTGTTGTTAGCCCGAGTGCTAAGGGAGAGAATCAATGCTTCCCCCAGGGGCCAATGAAATATTTCATTGCAGCTTTTTTTCATGCAGAAAAAAAAACTCTTATAAGATGAGATATTTGTTTTACAAAGCTTAGTAACAAAATATTATCTGTATAGATAGATTTTTTTTGCATGAATGACTAGAGTAGCCTCCTTTTAAGACTCCCACGCCAAAGATTGTTTTGTTTTTTTAATACGAGTGAGGTTATTTATAGTAACGTTTTCTCTTTTCCAAGTAGTTTTGTATTGTTTTGCGACTATTTTGAGAAACACCGATAAATTAAACAACATCTTAGCTATATTAGGACATATATAGCAATCTATTTTTGATAAGTCAATGTCTTATACATATCTACGCTGCTTTGCTATTTATAGAAGAAATCCCTGAGTAGAATTTTATTAGATTTGTCCTCAAATTTTAAGATGAATGTTTTTTAATGCGTGAGTTTCGACATGCACAGATTGTATCACTGCACGATTTGAAATATTGTAATTTTTTATATGAACATATACACAACGTAAATGTGCTAGGCGCATTATGTGGACCTAGAGGCCCATATGTAAACAAAAAACAAAGGTTTTTTGTAAAATTGTAGTCAATTGCTTCATTTTAATATATAAGTGAATTATTTTTTACGTGAAAGTTCAGTTTACGTAAATATAAAAACAAATGTTATGTGCACATATAACATAAAATAAGGCCTGACTGTTTATTAGGATAAAATTGTAATATGTTGTTTACCATTAAAATGACGTTATTCGAATACTTTTTTTTAAGTTAAAAAAAAAACTTTATTTGGGGGAGGGGGGCTGGATGATCAAAAGTTTGTTTTATATGGTAATGAGTGGAAGATCCACAGTGTAGACCATTACTTTAAATCCCTACACTTGACAAAAAACTTTATAAATCTCTACACTAGACTAAAAATTCTATAAATCTCTCCATTAGACGAAAACGCGGACTCGTACAATATCAGGGCATGCTTTGTAAAGTGAATATATTATAGAAAATATACGCATGTTTTAATCGCACCATTTTTCCGACACATTTTTAGCATTAATTTTTTTTTTTACTCCTCGTTTTTCTTTTCCCCCTCGTGTGCTCTTTTTGCCCTCCTAGACCTCGTCCAGTGTCTATCTTGACACACCTTGACATGTCAAGTCAAGAGGGGACCTGACAAGGGCGATGTCGAGTGAGGCTCACCCACACAAAAAAAATAGAATCTTCCTGAGGTCTAGACAATGACGTCTGCCTTACGTCTGCTATGTTTTAAATGGGTGACCTGTCGAAGATGGCCTAGTTTTGTTTTTTCAGGGTGGGGATGGTGCCAGCTTGTCTAGGGTGGCGGGTTCAGATTTAAAACCTCGAGTGGGTGGGGTTTGTTCCCACGACCTCGGAGAGCTACGGACAATTCATAACATACGCTGAGCTATTTTATCAAATAAGAACAAGTTTAAAAAAAACAGAGTTTAATATTTTAAGACTGCTGATTTATTGATGAATTCATTGCTTGTACTTTAGAATTTTTTTTGCCAGTAATGCATTTTTAATGTTTGCTGTTTGGTGGTTGTTTTTTTTTTTGGTGCTCTTAACAAGCTAACATCATCTTCCTTTTTTTTTAAAACTTATTTCAAGACAATCCATTTATATGACGGGACTGTGTGGCCTTGCGGTAGAGCGCTAGACCGCTAACCCGAAAGTGTCGTGTTCGAATTTGGGTTCAAGTCTGTAAAACGTCCCTGAGCCCACCCATCTGTAGTGGGTACTCAACTCACATTACAGAAAGTAAAGGTGGCTGGGTAAATTGCTGACCACACAATCTCTTTATTAGTCGATGTCACAGAAACAGGTGAACTCTACTTCACTTGTCCCATGGACCGTCAGGTTCAAAAAGGGGACTTTATTTTATTTTTTCATAAGATACACAGCTGCAATCGTCAGATACAGTCCACTTGACATATTTTTAATACAATTTTCCTTACGTCACATTGTCCGTTTATTAATTTTTAATTTTTTTTTTTTTTTTTTTTTGTTGTTTGTACTCAAAATTGTGAACTTAAATTTGAACCTAGTTCTAATATCTTTCCAAACACAGATGACAATGCAGGAATATATTATCCTCACAAGAATTAAAAAGTAAATCAGTCTTGAACAAGAGAAGTTTGTTTTAGAATGATACCTACAATCACATTAGGTCAAGTGAGTTACAATATCTCTAAGAGATTTTCCAAGTGATCATCGGGTGTTTTTTTTAGAAATAATTTTTAGTGTTAAACTATTGTAGTCTAAAGGCTTTTATATATGTTTTATCCCAATGAGTAACATGATTTTGTGAAGATTTTAAAATGCGTACAAAAACTAATATAAAATTACCTCTTTCGGACCGGACGGTATATAGGGCAGGTGAGTAGTTCACCTGTTTCAGTGACCCTATGGGGGTAGTAGTGGGGTCAGTTATATGTTTGGCCGCCTTTGCCTTCCTGAACTAGGACATAGATACCCATCAGTGGTGGGTTACGTACTATGAACCCGAATCGTTAAGCTTTCAGATTAGCGGTTATGCGCACTACTGTTCGGCCACACTATTCACATAGTGTGGATATTAACTTCAAGATTTAGTTTCAAACATTAAAGTGATTACATTTTCTAGATTAAAAACGTGTTAGCTATCATTTCAAACTTTAAAGTAGTTGGGTTCAATTATTTAATTTACTATGCACAAGATTTGCGCTAATCATATTTCTAACACTTACATTAAGATTCGAGTTATTTTAAGCAAAACTATTCTCTCGCACTGTTTTTTAAAACGTTATTTAAATATTGATAAGCAATTTAACAAGGTAATACAGCACCCTATCACAGAGATTAAAGGTTTTTCTCTAAGGGTTTTAAGTATTTAACAGAGAGTTGATAGATTAGTTGATAAAGTGGGTTAGCAGTTTGACAAATTTAAAGAAGGTTAGTATAAAGTGGTGGGATGGGTACGGTGGTGATGTGAGTGGTAGGAGTGGTGGGTTGGGCGTGGTGGGTTGGGAGTGGTGAGTTGGAAGTGGTGAGTTGGGCGTGGTGGGTTGGGTGTGGTGAGTTGGAAGTGGTGAGTTGGGCGTGGTGGGTTGGGTGTGGTGAGTTGGAAGTGGTGAGTTGGGCGTGGTGGGTTGGGAGTGGTGAGTTGTGTGTAGTGGAGTGGTGAGTTGGGAGTGGTGGAGTGGTGAGTTGGGAGTGGTGGAGTGGTGAGTTGGAAGTGGTGAGTTGGGCGTGGTGGGTTGGGTGTGGTGAGTTGGGAGTGGTGAGTTGGGCGTGGTGAGTTGGGCGTGGTGAGTTGTGTGTAGTGGAGTGGTGAGTTGGGAGTGGTGAGTTGGGCGTGGTGAGTTGGGAGTGGTGAGTTGGGTGTGGTGGGTTGGGCGTGGTGAGTTGGGCGTGGTGGGTTGGGAGTGGTGAGTTGGAAGTGGTGAGTTGGGCGTGGTGGGTTGGGCGTGGTGAGTTGGGAGTGGTGAGTTGGGCGTGGTGAGTTGGGCGTGGTGAGTTGTGTGTAGTGGAGTGGTGAGTTGGGAGTGGTGAGTTGGGCGTGGTGGGTTGGGTGTGGTGAGTTGGGAGTGGTGAGTTGGGCGTGGTGAGTTGGGCGTGGTGAGTTGTGTGTAGTGGAGTGGTGAGTTGGGAGTGGTGAGTTGGGCGTGGTGAGTTGGGAGTGGTGAGTTGGGTGTGGTGGGTTGGGCGTGGTGAGTTGGGCGTGGTGGGTTGGGAGTGGTGAGTTGGGAGTGGTGAGTTGGGCGTGGTGAGTTGGGCGTGGTGAGTTGTGTGTAGTGGAGTGGTGAGTTGGGAGTGGTGAGTTGGGCGTGGTGAGTTGGGAGTGGTGAGTTGGGTGTGGTGGGTTGGGCGTGGTGAGTTGGGTGTGGTGAGTTGGGCGTGGTGGGTTGGGTGTGGTGAGTTGGGAGTGGTGAGTTGGGCGTGGTGAGTTGGGCGTGGTGAGTTGTGTGTAGTGGAGTGGTGAGTTGGGAGTGGTGAGTTGGGCGTGGTGAGTTGGGAGTGGTGAGTTGGGTGTGGTGGGTTGGGCGTGGTGAGTTGGGCGTGGTGGGTTGGGCGTGGTGAGTTGAGAGTGGTGAGTTGGGAGTGGTGGGTTGGGCGTGGTGGGTTGGGCGTGGTGAGTTGGGCGTGGTGAGTTGGGAGTGGTGAGTTGGGTGTGGTGAGTTGGGAGTGGTGAGTTGGGCGTGGTGAGTTGGGAGTGGTGAGTTGGGTGTGGTGGAGTGGTGAGTTGGGAGTGGTGAGTTGGGAGTGGTGGGTTGGGCGTGGTGAGTTGGGCGTGGTGAGTTGGGCGTGGTGAGTTGGGAGTGGTGAGTTGGGTGTGGTGAGTTGGGAGTGGTGAGTTGGGTGTGGTGGAGTGGTGAGTTGGGAGTGGTGAGTTGGGTGTGGTGAGTTGGGCGTGGTGAGTTGGGAGTGGTGAGTTGGGTGTGGTGGAGTGGTGAGTTGGGAGTGGTGAGTTGGGTGTGGTGAGTTGGGCGTGGTGAGTTGGGAGTGGTGAGTTGGGTGTGGTGGAGTGGTGAGTTGGGAGTGGTGAGTTGGGCGTGGTGAGTTGGGAGTGGTGAGTTGGGCGTGTTGGGTTGGGAGTGGTGAGTTGGGTGTGGTGAGTTGGGAGTGGTGAGTTGGGTGTAGTGGAGTGGTGAGTTGGGAGTGGTGAGTTGGGAGTGGTGAGTTGGGCGTGGTGAGTTGTGTGTAGTGGAGTGGTGAGTTGGGAGTGGTGAGTTGGGCGTGGTGAGTTGGGAGTGGTGAGTTGGGAGTGGTGAGTTGGGCGTGTTGGGTTGGGAGTGGTGAGTTGGGTGTGGTGAGTTGGGTGTAGTGGAGTGGTGAGTTGGGAGTGGTGAGTTGGGCGTGGTGAGTTGGGAGTGGTGAGTTGGGTGTGGTGGGTTGGGCGTGGTGAGTTGGGCGTGGTGAGTTGGGCGTGGTGAGTTGGGAGTGGTGAGTTGGGTGTGGTGAATTGGGAGTGGTGAATTGGGAGTGGTTAGTTGGGCGTGGTGAGTTGGGCGTGGTGAGTTGGGCGTGGTGAGTTGGGAGTGGTGAGTTGGGCGTGGTGAGTTGGGAGTGGTGAGTTGGGAGTGGTTAGTTGGGAGTGGTGAGTTGGGTGTAGTGGAGTGGTGAGTTGGGAGTGGTGAGTTGGGAGTGGTGGGTTGGGCGTGGTGAGTTGGGTGTGGTGGAGTGGTGAGTTGGGAGTGGTGGGTTGGGCGTGGTGAGTTGGGCGTGGTGAGTTGGGAGTGGTGAGTTGGGTGTGGTGAATTGGGAGTGGTGAGTTGGGAGTGGTTAGTTGGGCGTGGTGAGTTGGGCGTGGTGAGTTGGGTGTGGTGAGATGGGAGTGGTGAGTTGGGAGTGGTGAGTTGGGCGTGGTGAGTTTGGCTTGGTGGAGTGGTGAGTTGGGCGTGGTGGAGTGGTGCGTTGGGCTTGGTGGAGTGGTGAGTTGGGCGTGGTGGAGTGGTGAACTAAGCAGGGTGATAAAGTTCAAGGAGTGGTGGACAGATCAAAAGAATAAAATGCAACAATAACAAAAAAACAAGTTTGTTTTTGTATGCTATAAGGAAAGCAATGAAATGGGCCTATTTTATTTCCAATATTGTGTACATTTATAACATACATTTAATAAACAGCATGAAAAATGTACAGAATATTTCACAGAAATGTCATCCATACTCGACTGCAGGTATGTTTGTACCAAGAAAAGGTAGCCTTTAACTAACAATATTCACAAATCTAACAAATGACGCTGGAGGTATTACTTCTGTATGCAGTGGCGTAGCGAGTTCGGGTGTCACACGGTGCGGCTTTTAATGGTGTCACCCCCCCCCCCCCCAGAGGCATAGCGACCCTTCCCGGGGACAAACTTTCAAATTTTCGATTTGCACCCCCCCCCCTCAAGTTTTTCTCTATATATGTTCCTATTTTTTGCCTTGGTGTCACCCCCCTAAATGGTGTCACCGGTGCGGTCCGCATTCCCCGCCCCCCCCCCCCTCGCTACGCCCCTGTCTGTATGAAACCATTGTTTTTGAAATACGTCATTATTAATCAACTGTGAATATCACTAATGCTGCCCTAATTGCAGCACGTCACCGAGACGAATCGCTGGTAATCCGGCATCAACTAAAACAACTAACTCAAACTAGAACAATTTTAGCAGAGTTAAGCCCCCTTCATATTTTCAATTACTGCCACACAACAGTCCATTCTGCAGTCCAGTCGAACGGTCCAATCACAAGATGACTTGGTCACGTGTCGAGGTGTCCTCTGGGAAGAGAAGGGACCTGACGGTTGTCCTGGTCCCCTCGGACATGCTGTCCTGCAGATGGGAGTAGCACGTGCGAGCCAGCTGTTGTAGGCGTGGGGTCTCGCTGATCATTAGCTCACCGTACAGGTAAACACCCAGGGCCTGAGGGTGAGGCAATAACAGGTGGTGAGACCAGGTGGTGAGACAATGACAGGTGGTGAGACAATGACAGGTGGTGAGACCAAGACAGGTGGTGAGACCAGGTGGTGAGACCAAGACAGGTGGTGAGACTAAGACAGGTGGTGAGACCAAGACAGGTGGTGAGACAAGGTGGTGAGACCAAGAAAGGTGGTGAGACCAAGACAGGTGGTGATGCCAAGACAGGTGGCGAGATCAAAACAGGTGGTGAGACCAAGACAAATGTTGAGACCAAGACAAGTGGTGAGACAAGACGGTGTGACCATGACAGGCAAGACAGGTGGTGAGACCAAGACAGGTGGTGAGACCAAGACAGGTGGTGAGACCAAGAAAGGTGGTGAGACCAAGACGGGTGGTGAGACCAAGACAGGTGGTGAGACCAGATGGTGAGACCAAGACAGGTGGTGAGACCAAGACAGGCGGTGAGACCAAGATAGATGGTGAGACCAAGACAGGTGGTGAGACTAAGACAGGAGGTGAGACCAAGACAGATGGTGAGACCAAGACAGATGGTGAGACCAAGATAGGTGGTTAGACCAGGTGGTGAGACCAAGACAGGTGGTGAGACCAAGACAGGTGATGAGACAACAACCTTGCACCAAAGGGGGTGAGACAATATTAATGTTACAATTACTGCAGCTTTGGTGGATCCAGACAAACCTACTCAATAGGATGACAAAACCACCGGGGTGAGTCGACTGGCACACCTATAAGACTGACACATAACTGACACCTGACACACCCAGCTGAGCGACTCACCTGGTGCCGGTACAGAAACACCTGGACGTCCCTCACCCAGCTGAGCCACTCACCTGGTGCCGGTACAGAAACACCTGGACGTCCCTCACCCAGCTGAGCGACTCACCTGGTGCCGGTACAGAAACACCTGGACGTCCCTCACCCAGCTGAGCCACTCACCTGGTGCCGGTACAGAAACACCTGGATGTCTCTCACCCAGCTGAGCCACTCACCTGGTGCCGGTACAGAAACACCTGGACGTCCCTCACCCAGCTGAGCCACTCACCTGGTGCCGGTACAGAAACACCTGGACGTCCCTCACCCAGCTGAGCCACTCACCTGGTGCCGGTACAGAAACACCTGGACGTCCCTCACCCAGCTGAGCCACTCACCTGGCGCCGGTACAGAAACACCTGGACGTCCCTCAACCAGCTGAGCCACTCACCTGGTGCCGGTACAGAAACACCTGGACGTCCCTCACCCATCGGACAGCCCGTCTAGCCACGACCAGCTCACACCAGCTGTGTTGTACCTGTCAACACACAAGTCGAACTTTTCCGTTAAGGGGAACCAAATCGTCACACAAAGTAAGTCATCAATAGTTTAATGATAGTGTTAGAGTTTATATATGAGGGCCGTGGTATATAGTTTCTATACCACTGACTTAAGCCACGGTTTTATTCCTACTCGTGGCTCAAGGTTTTCTAGTACAGACATTGGTAACAGGCAGCTGAGTCAAGAAAACAAACACAACATTGTCGACAGTCAGTCATATAGCGTGCTCACGAATACATTGGTGGGCACGAAAACACGGTTTTAGTCACGAAAATACACTAAGCTCAACTTTCGTTTTTTCAGATTAACTGTCAGGTCTTTAAAAAATACGTTTCTAATTTTTTATTTAGACAAAAACCTCAACTGCGGGTGAAACAGTAAAGTGCTTATGGCTATAGCATATCTTACCATTGTAGTTATAGGGGGGGGGGACATATAGTTTGGTTCTACTTAAGACCATAACATACACTTTTTTAAGACCTGACTGACGTGGTCTATTCTGCAACACCATCACTACACGACACGTGCTTTATAAGGACAGGTTTCAATATTCTAATAGAAATTACACACGAGGTGACCCCAGCGTCAGAAGTGTTCTACTCACCTACAGTCTACAGGTAGAGAACAAAACGTTACCTCAGCGTTGGCCTCCGTCACGTGCAAACTTCTCCTGAGACTGGCCATGTGGGCTGGTGTGAGAGGGAGTCTGGAATCTTCGACCAGCAGGTCCAGGAGTAGAAGGCACTGGTCAGCTACCAACTGGGGTCAAAACATCAATAGGAATTAGTCAAGATGTTCAATCATACAACTTTTACAACACACACATCAACAAGATTTCGTCAAGATATTCAATCATTTAACTTTTAAAATACAAACATCAACAATATTTAGTCAAGATATTCAATCATTCAACTTTTTTTCAACCAACACAAACATCAACACGATTTAGTTAAGATATTCAATCATTTAACTTTTACAACACAAGCATAGCAAGTCAGGATTTTCAACAGGAAAACTTTGCAAAACAAACACGTACAAGTTAAGATAAGCTTTTTAGAGTATGCACACCCATATTGTGTATATGTGGAGTAAAAATAAAAGCAGGTGTGAAAGCATGCTGGATATGTTAAAGTGGTAAACGCTCGATTGTAGGTACCCAAAGCCATGGATGCCGACGTTTATCGATGATACTTTGGACTTTCTTCCAAACAAAAACCACGTTTATCAAAGTCCGCTCATAAAATACAGAGTGAAGTCCGTAGACAAGCGACATAATCTACTTCTCTCCATTTTTCTCCCAATATTCAATTTACTTTAGTTCTGCTTTAAAGTTCCCTTTTAGGGGCAAGTAGAGTTTCTGTGGCCTCGGCATAAGAGGGGACAGTGTAGTCAGCACTATGCTCAGCCACCTTTACTTTCCCTAAGTTATATCCATCAGAGCTGGGTGGACCGTGGAACGTTCTGCTGACATGAACCCGGATTTGAACTCGAGACTTTCGAGTTGGAGGTCTAGTGCTCTACTGCTAGACCACGCCGTCCCTTACACTGTACTTGAGTCACGACCAATGATACCAGCTACATGTTGTACTCAAGTGACCAGGACAAAAAGTCCGGTACACGAGTCCGATGACCAGGTCATATAAAGAGAGTTGTATAGAGACCAGCCAGAGGGGGGAAAATGTCGCTGTCCTACGCTCCAGCTAATGTTGAAAATTTCATGACCACGCACGCCATAAAATACAGGCCAAAGGTCACGTCTAAAAGCACCCGCGGCGCTTGAACAGATAAAAACAGACAACAGACTTAACAATATTTTGTCTGTGTCTTAAGGTCAACCCAGTCACTCCTCCACTGACAAGTCTGATGCAACTCCCCTCCCCCCCCCCCACACACCACCCCCATGTATCACACCGCCCACGTAATCAAATCAACACCGCGCAGGATGAAAACAGACCTAACCAAACGGATCACGATGTAAAGTAGGCAACCTTTTTACTCTCACCCCTACGGACTCTCCAGCCAGTTGACCTTAACACCAGCGCCCCCGTCAGGTTGGTGTGTGAGTACGAGTGTTTCACTAATTACCCATATTTGGCCATTTTAAAAAAAAATACTTTAAAAAACAGTTATCCGGTTCGCAACTAAAAAGGAGAGTTATAGCCCTTGGGTTATTTCAACGTACCCCGGTCTCGTTTTGGTTATATATTTTTTTTTTCTACGTAGGATTCTGGGAATAAAGTTTATGCTTGTTGTTGGACATGGGAGGGGGGGGGGGGGGAGAAAGCAAACATACACCTCATTAAATATTCAATATGTTTACTTATATTTCATCTCACTAAACTGTATATCATAGAAAACAATCGTAGGCGTTTTTTTATGATATACAAGGTGTCCAATAACAATGCCGCATCATGCCCGCTGTGCCAGTAACGAGGACTGACCACACATATCTGCTTCACACCCTCATGTTGCTGACCTGTGTGGGGTGTTGAGGGGTGTGGATACACATTTTTATACAGCAGTTTATCACATTATAACATTATAAGCAGGGAGAAATAATATAGACGCATACATATTTACTCCGCATAGCCTAGAGCCTTGGGGAGGCTAGGCGGTATGCATTTCGCTGCGCGTAGTCATTTCGAAACATTTAATATTCCACGTTGAAGAAGACACAATACTTTTTTAAAGAAAATACATATCAAAGATACGTGTGTATGCAAAGGAATAAAAAGCCATAGAGGATATAACCATATGCTAAAAAAGAAAATGGCTACACAATAGACTATAAAATACAAAATGAGTATGATGTAACTTGGATTAACGATTTAAATGATTAAACTAGGTTGTTCGAGTAAATTTTAGGCAAGACAAAATTACGTGGCGTTAATAATTACATTGGAAGTCCTACATTGCTGGATAAATACAAGGAATAATTGGATCAAATTAATTAAAATCAGCTGTGTGATGGTATAGGACAAATACAAGAGATAATTGGATCAAATTAATTAAAGTCAGCTTAAACTCAACATCAGCAACCTCAGTCACCACTCACTAAAAAGCCATTTTAAGAGGTAATTTTTGTTTAAAAATGGGATTTTGTAGGGAGGTTGTTGTCTTAGATGTAATGGATTTTTGTCAGGTGCTTTTGTCGTGTTAGATATTTACAATGGGTTTAGGTCTTAATTGTACTGTGTCTAAGCATAAGTATTTGTAACAAGCTTTTGCAATGGGTTTTGATAGACTTGTCTGTATTTTTAACATGTTTCAATGTCTTGGGTTTGGTTGCGGTTTTATATCGTGACTATGTTTTAAACGTCCTCGTTAAACTAAACTGGTTACATTCAGAAGATCAATATTTTAAAATGCTGAAACAAGACATAATAATTTTCGAGTGATGAAGAAAATAAGACTGATCTTCACTGCGACCTCCAAAGTTGTAGGCGGGTATAAAAGTTTAAAAAACACCCCCTCCTCCTCCTCCATCCCTCCCCGACAAATGTATATTTTAAAACGTGCAAGACAACTAAGAGGCCCGAAATATCGATTAAATTCTAATCACCACCTAGTTATCTCTCTTGATATGGAGAGTCATCGCAGCATACTAGACGGTACTCGTTACCGTCTATTCTCTGCTTACATTCTCTGCTTACATTCTCCGCTTACATTCTTCGCTAACAATCTCACACTCACTCGGACGCACAACCTCCGACATCATGAATTTCAATGAAACCCCGATGAGTCAAGGACCACACAAGAAAGACAACCGCACTATTGTTGGTAAGAAAACGCGTCATAGTTTATGCAGTAGACGCCCCTGATTTTCGAACAGCAACCGACAAACACTTGACTCATTACCGCAGTCAAATATTCATCCGCCGGCTCGACCTGAGATCAAAGTTCGAGTTGAGACCAATTATTTTTTTTAGAAACTAGGATCATCAATCCCAGTTTATTCTAGGATCAGCAATCCCAGTTTATCTATTCTAGAATCATCAATCCCACTTTATCTATTCTAGGATCATCAATCCCATTTTATCTATTCTAGGATCATTAATTCCAGTTTATCTATTCTAGGATCATCAATCCCACTTTATCTATTCTAGGATCATCAATCCCAGTTAATCTATTCTAGGATCATCAATCCCAGTTTAACTATTCTAGGATCATCAATCCCAGTTTAACTATTCTAGGATCATAAATCCCAGTTAATCTATTCTAGGATCATCAATCCCAGTTAATCTATTCTATGATCATAAATCCCAGTTTATCTATTCTAGGATCATCAATCCCACTTTATCTATTCTAGGATCATCAATCCCAGTTAATCTATTCTAGGATCATCAATCCCAGTTTATCTATTCTAGGATCACCAATCCCACTTTATCTATTCTAGGATCATCAATCCCAGTTTATCTATTCTAGGATCATCAATCCCAGTTTATCTATTCTAGGATCATCAATTCCAGTTATAAATCCCAGTTTAACTATTCTAGGATCATCAATCCCACTTAATCTATTCTAGGATCATCAATCCCAGTTTATCTATTCTAGGATCATAAATCCCAGTTTAACTATTCTAGGATCATCAATCCCAGTTTATCTATTCTAGGATCATCAATCAAAGTTAATCTATTCTAGGATAATCAATCCCAGTTTATCTATTCTAGGATCATCAATCCCACTTTATCTATTCTAGGATCATCAATCCCAGTTTATCTATTCTAGGATCTTTAATTCCAGTTTATTCTAGGATCATCAATCCCAGTTTATCTATTCTAGGATCATAAATCCCAGTTTATCTATTCTAGGATCTTTAATTCCAGTTTATTCTAGGATCATCAATCCCACTTTATCTATTCTAGGATCATCAATCCCACTTTTTCTATTCTGGTATCATCAATCCCACTTTTTCTATTCTGGTATCATCAATCCCACTTTATCTATTCTAGGATCATCAATCCCAGTTTATCTATTCTAGGATCATCAATCGCAGTTTATCTGTTCTAGGATCATCTATCCCATCCTATCTATTCTAGGTCCGCCCGCCCAGGGACAGAGAGTTTCCCCACACAATACCCAGCTCATAAATAAACACTGGCACGGCGCTACCATTAGGTTATTGGTACAATCTTAATCAATTTATTCAATCAATAAAAACAGAGATGCTAATTTTAACATTATATGTGGCTAACGGTTTTAAAAATTCAAAAATTCTTACAGTTCATTTTATTTCAGTTCTAAATATTTTTTTCTTGGTGATCTAAAGTAAGGGAAAATTACTATTTCAGCCCCAATTATGAAGTAGACCTCGGCAAATGAAGGAATGTGATCAACAATATATCCAAGTACCAAGAGCTGGGTGGACTCAGGAACGTTCTACATACTCCTAGAACGTGATCAGAACTTGATACTTTCGGGTTTAGCAGTCGAGCGCTCTACCACTCGTCCACATCTTCCCTTACCGACATACACATTTTTATGAATATATATCTGTGTTCTAAAGGGATTATCGTTGAAAGTATTTTCTAGTCAATCTATATTCCTGTTGAACCATGTAGAAAGCCGTTACAAATTCCGCATACCGTGCTTGCATTATTGTGGTTCTCTGGGTGGTCAGGAGCAAGAGCGTTCGGGACTTACATAAGAGTTACGAGTTCAAACCTAAAGTAGAATTAAAGGTTTGGGAATACGCTAATATTCTATAGGTCCAATGGTCTATAAGGCACGTGACATGAACACAATGACGATCTGAGCTCAATAAAGTATTTCATGTAATTATACTTCTATACTAGCAATATATTGTATTTAGACTAAAAATGTAATCGACAGCTAAATGTTATGAATGGACGCATTTTACTTAATGGGTTGTCATAAAATAAAGTAGACATATTTGTCACTGCTAATGAGAGTAGAATCTAGATTAAAATTTGGATGGGGCCATTGATTAACGAACTTCATTTATTGAGGTCGTCAATAATTCAGTAGAAATTAATCGTGATTCGGCGCTTACAATACGGATATTAATTCATCAGTCAAAACCAAACAGGACTCATGTAAGGTAAGGCATTCTATACTAACATCGATGAAACTTCAAGAGATAGCTTTACCCTCCCTATAAACATATGACCCCTGTCTATACATGGACCCCATCTACACATGGCCCATAACAACACATGGTCCCTATCAACACATGTCCCTTATCAACACATGACCCATATCAACACATGACCCCTATCAACACATGACCCACTAACAACACATGTCCCATATCAACACATGGCCCATAACAACACATGACCCCTATCAACACATGACCCCTATCAACACATGACCCACTAACAACACATGTCCCATATCAACACATGGCCCATAACAACACATGACCCCTATCAACACATGACCCACTAACAACACTTGACCCACTAACAACACATGACCCCTATCAACACATGGTCCCTATCAACACATGACCCCTATCAACACATGGCCCATATCAACACATGGCGGACCCTATCAACACATGACCCCTATCAACACATGGCGCCTATCAACACATTACCCTATCAACACATGGCCCATATCAACACATGGCCCATATCAACACATGGCCCATATCAACACATGGCCCATATCAACACATGACCCCTATCAACACATGGCCCCTATCAACACATGGCCCATATCAACACATGGCCCATATCAACACATTACCCTATCAACACATGGCCCATATCAACACATGACCCTATCAACACATGGCCCATATCAACACATGGTCCCTATCAACACATGACCTCTATAAACACATGGCCCTCGTCTACACATGGCCCACGATCAACACATGCCTCCCCCCCCCCTCTCCCAACAACACATGGCCCTATCAACACATGACCCCCCCCCCCCCCCCCAGGACCCACGATCAACACAGACAGACGGTCAAAACTTTCCCAAACCACAATTAACCAACTGCTAATACCCCTCCACCCCACCCTATGAATTATACATTTATACACCGCAACACCCCTCTCCGCGTAGGCCGGCCGACGTTAATAACTGAGTCCAGCTCATGGACAGAAACAATCCCTAAACTCCGACCCCCCCCCACAACCACTTTTCCTCTGACAGTCCCCACACGACAATAAACAAGCACCGTGACCACACGACGTCTCACTTCCCACCTCCCACACACGAACTATCCCACCTACTAAAAATGGTGACCATAAACACGGAGAAAACCACGCCCCATCAGCATCTGATCCATTCCAAACCTTTCAATAGGGATCATATTCCGGGCGATAAATTTTCAACCCATTTCCCGACCGCCGCCACCATTACATAGCAGGATCGACCCGACGACGTCATTCCATTTCGGGTCTACTCGCCGTCCCATTAATGCTTCAAGTGACGGACGTTCGACCACGTGACGAGTCAACCCCCCCCCCCCCCCGCAACCCCTCACACATACACCACTTGTCTTTTAGGACTGTTCTCACACTGTGACTGAAGAAAGGCGAGCTACCAACAGGGGGCAATGGGACTAGTAAGATGGGCTAACTCTAGCGGCAGTAGGGTCTGTAGGATGGGCTAACACTAGCGTGAGTCTGTAGGATGGGCTAACACTAGCGCCACTAGGGTCTGTAGGATGGGCTAACTCTAGCGTGAGTCTGTAGGATGGGCTAACAATAGCGCCAGTAAGGTCTGTAGGATGGGCTAACTCTAGCGTGAGTCTGTAGGATGGGCTAACTCTAGAATCTCGTAGAAAAAAAAGAATAGCGCACCAAGTGAATGGCAAACAATAGCCGGACACGAGTTGTACACATTAGCAAATGTTGTACACCTGGACATGAGTTGTACACCTGGACATGAGTTGTACACCTGGACATGAGTTGTACACCTGACATTCTTTGAACACCTGACATACCAAGACACGAAGAGGCAGAAAATTGTTGTCAGATTTCATTGGTCATAGTCTAGTCATCTCCACACACCATTCTGTTTTTGTTGTTGTAGTTTAACGAGTTTAAGTAAAAAAAAATTAACATACCTCTGTTGTTTTTGTTGTTGTTTAACGAGTTTAAGTAAAAAAAAAAACATACCTCTGTTTTTTGCACCGCTCAAGTCTGTTGAGTTACTTACTAATAGCGTTACTATAAATAGAAGTCGTTAACGGTTTGAATGGATTGGACGGTCTGTTGGTCTCAGGTGACTCTCTCAATTAGTCCTTCAATATATTTAGTATCTCCAAGTGTTGTCCGTGGCCATCTTTAATTGCTTTAAATGACGGTTAACGAGTTTTAGAAATTTTTTAATTTTAAAAATGTAGACTAAGAGTTGTTTTTCGAACATTAAGTTGGATTAGGCTGAAATGGACGTAGTTAAAGACAATAGCTGTATTTAGCACTGAGACCAGTACAAGTAACCTTAATGAACATCAGTGTCCAGTGTAATTAAGTAATAGGTAGAGGGAGTGGGGTGTCACGTTACTTAAACACCAGCCACCAGATTTCCAATTAATGAACTAGACAGTCGATCATGTTTTTTTTTTTAGTCAGCTTTATAATTAGTTACGATATGAAATATTAGAAGAATTAATCAAGTGATTTTTTTTTTAATTACTTAAGTAATTCTCAAAAGAAGAATTAATGAACTAGACATTCAATCATGTTTTTTTTAGTCAGCTTTATAATTAGTTACGATATGAAATATTAGAAGAATTAATCAAGTGATTTTTTTTTTAAATTACTTAAGTAATTCTCAAAAGAAGAATTAATGAACTATACATTCAATCATGTTTTTTTAGTCAGCTTTATAATTAGTTACGATATGAAATATTAGAAGAATTAATCAAGTGATTTTTTTTTTAATTACTTAAGTAATTCTCAAAAGAAGTCGCGAATACCAAAGGGGTCTTGTTTGCAAAACACCCTTTTGGCGTACAAGAAAATATGCTTTTTAAAAAAAAAAATATTTTCCTTGTCATGTAAACAACGTAAACAAAAAAAACCAGTCCCAAAAATCAACCCTAACACATATGAAAACTTCGGTTAGTACTGTACTTCCACATAAAATTTTTATCAGACTGTTTAAATATGTTTCAAAAAGCCGACTTGCCGTTTGAAATACCTTGCCACTAAAGGAGCATAACATTTTATATCAGGCTTATCACCAAATGCAATCTCAGCCTGGTCCCCCCCCCCCCTTACCTCCGCCATCATGGCTGAAACACAATCGCCCCACACCGTGTTGACCGCACCTCAACGCACGGTTGGCATGAAACACACACACTGGTCCCCCCCCCCCCCACACACACACCGGAAGAAGAAAAAACGTGACCGATTGCAGTAGAACGTGGTGGGCTAGTGCAGTTGGTCACGGGTGAGGTGAGGCAGGGTCTGGGTGGTCAATGAACCTACAGCCCTATGGCCCCGGTACCAGAAGGTGCTAATATAACACGAGTCTCTCTGATGGTATTCAATGTCTGCGAAATCCATTCAAATAGCGTCAATTAATCTGAATAATACATAGACATTTCTAGCACGTAAATTGTATCTTTGACCCGTTTCGTGTGCGCTTGAGTGAAGCCGACTTTGTGGCTGACCCCCCCCCCCCCCCTCAACCTGGGATTTCTTATTAAGAGAGGTCACCCCTGTGTTCCCGAGGATAATTAGTTTTGGTATCAGAAAGTGGACAGCTCGTGTAACAACATGATCAAATATTTCACACTTTACATTGACGTGTTACACTGTCCATTATGATAAGCACTAGGTCGTACCACTAGACTTCTAGTGCGTAGAAAAGATTCCCTAGTGTAGTTTGGTCCCAAGAAAAATTGTCCTTAACTGTGGTTTGGAGACCCCTGCACTAGAGTGTCCAGCGCCACACTGTCCATTATGATAAGCACTAGGTCATACTACCAACGCCACACTGTCCATTATGATAAGCACTAGGTCATACTACCAACGCCACACTGTCCATTATGATAAGCACTAGGTCATACTACCAACGCCACACTGTCCATTATGATAAGTACTAGGTCGTACCACCAGCGCCACACTGTCCATTATGATAAGCACTAGGTCATACTACCAACGCCACACTGTCCATTATGATAAGCACTAGGTCGTACCACTATGATAAGCACTAGGTCATACTACCAACGCCACACTGTCCATTATGATAAGCACTAGGTCGTACCACTAGAGTGTCCAGCGCCACAGTGTAAACAATACTGCAGGCTGTCATAGCCGTAACCTTAACGCAATTATGTTTCTAGACCTAACACTAACAGAGACAAAAACAACGTTATACGGAGTCCGATGCTGTATTTCCGGATAAGTACATCTACCTCGGACTGGAATCCCCAGGGAAGAAGGAATGTCGGCCTTCCTTAGAGGAGACAAAGACCGCGGGGCTCACGTGGGCGAAGGTAAGGATAACTGTCCAAAACCAGGTCCAGTGCAAATGTGTGAATGCAGACCCTGGCTCCCCAGGGGTCACATCTACAAACCCCACCCCCATATTATTAAATCAAAACCTTATCAGGAGGAGTTAAATCTCTCACATAAACTGCTCAGTGTTTAACTCAGACTTTTCTCATGTTTCTAAATATAAATAAACGCCTTCCAATTCTTATTTTTAATGTCTTTTCCTGTTATTTCAAAATATATCAACTTTAATATTTGTTCCAAAAAACAAAACAAAAACAATCCAAAACATTTTTTTTTATCAAGACCGTAGTTTCATCATAACAGCATGACATATAGACTCGTATTTCTTCATTAACATACCTCTCCCCACCCCCACACCCCCTGTATACGCCCACAACTCCGACGTACGACATTAATCAGAGGCAGCACGATGATACTTTTCATATTTCCAGAGAAAGCTGAGTGTAAAACATGATTCTTATCTGATCACAGACGTGATGGTAATTCTAGCAAATATTGCAAGATTGATAAATGACAATGCTAACGATGTATGAAATACATCTTCTGTATCTCGCTCAGTTTATTTTTCTTCAGCGGCTGTCTGGGCGGTTGGATAGACTTGAATAATTGAATAATTGCGATTTAACGGAGAGATTGTAATTAGGTTGGCAGAGTTTATTTCCAGATAGCGCCTGTTTATATGTACAGAATTATGTTTAAAAACTGTTGTAATAGCAGTCTTGAATATTAAATCCAGGTTGATTATCCCCTATAGGTCACCCTCCCCCCCCCCGACACTATATCTATCCTTCTAACTATCACCCCTCCCCCTCCTCTCTCTTTCCAGCAATAGCTAAGTGTGTGGGCTACTGGTATCTCATCAATGGCATGTACTACGACAGCTGACTCTCAATGGCATGTACTACGACAGCTGACTCTCAATGGCATGTACTACGACAGCTGACTCTCAATGGCATGTACTACGACAGCTGACTCTCAATGGCATGTACTACGACAGCTGACTCTCAATGGGATGTACTACGACAGCTGACTCTCAATGGGATGTACTACGACAGCTGACTCTCAATGGCATGTACTACGACAGCTGACGACTGATGGGATGTACTACGACAGCTGACGACTGATGGGATGTACTACGACAGCTGACGATTGGTGTCGGAATGGGCGGCTGGTATGATGGTATCTCATCAATGGGATGTACTACGACATCTGACTCTCGCAATGGGCGGCTGAACTTGACCGCGCTAATGAAGACAGAGGACCAGAGTCTGACACTTGTGTAGGTTGCTGTTTGTTTGTCGGCTCGTGTTTTTCTCGCTCTCACGGTCACCGCACTACGCTGGGAGTGTGTGTACTCACCCCAGTGTGAGCTTGGCTACTACTGCACTAGGCGACAGTGTAAAACGGCTCGCACTGTCAGGGGTTCTAGAGATGGATTAATTAACGAGCCGTAAATTGGGAATACAATTAAGACAATGATGCGTGTGTTGAGTGGGTGGTAAGTGAACGCGAGAAACATAATTAATAATGAGCTAAGATGAAGAAATAAACGATCACGTGACTTCTAGTAACGAGTACCGTAGTTAAACGACATAAGTGGCAAGGTCCCTCTAGTCCACAGATACAAAACATGAACGTTGGGGCGCTTCACAAAAAAAAGTTAATTTACACCATTACTTAGCTCAAGTGTGTCTGACAGAAGTCCTCAACTTTTTACGCCCCCCCCCCCCTCCCCAACACTATGTTCTTTAACTGATTAATGTCCTCAACTTTTTACGCGCCCCCCCCCCCTCTCCAACACTAAGTTCTTGTATCTGATTAATGTACCCAACTTTTTACGCCCCCCCCCAACACTAATTTCTTGTATCTAACTAATATCCCTAACGTTTTACGCCCCCCCCCCACCCACCCACCAACAATAACATTATGTGAGTGACTAACTAATGTCCCTAACGTTTTACGCCCCCCCCCCCCCCACCCACCCATCAACAATAACATTATGTGAGTGACTAACTAATGTCCCTAACGTTTTACGCCCCCCCCCCCCACCCACCCATCAACAATAACATTATGTGAGTGACTAACTAATGTCCCTAACGTTTTACGCCCCCCCCCCCCCCACCCACCCATCAACAATAACATTATGTGAGTGACTAACTAATGTCCCTAACGTTTTACGCCCCCCCCCCCCCCACCCACCCACCAACAATAACATTATGTGAGTGACTAACTAATGTCCCTAACGTTTTACGCCCCCCCCCCACCCACCCATCAACAATAACATTATGTGAGTGACTAACTAATGTCCCTAACGTTTTACGCCCCCCCCCCACCCACCCATCAACAATAACATTATGTGAGTGACTAACTAATGTCCCTAACGTTTTACAGCCCCTCAGTGACCCACAATGTAACCCCTCTTTTATTCCTCACTTCCACCACATCAAGACAACGCCCCCCCCCCCCCCCACACCGAGTGACGACAAAACGCTGAATTATTTATCCCATCCGTCGGTTCACCAGCCACGAACCCCAGCATAGCGTGGTGCGTCTCGGTGCAAACAAGTTCTCCAACATCACACGGAGTTCTGTACAAAAGTTGCATCACGTGGTGCGTCTCGGTGCAAACAAGTTCTCCAACATCACACGGAGTTCTGTACAAAAGTTGCATCACGTGGTGCGTCTCGGTGCAAACAAGTTCTCCAACATCACACGGAGTTCTGTACAAAAGTTGCATCACGTGGTGCGTCCCGGTGCAAACAAGTTCTCCAACATCACACGGAGTTCTGTACAAAAGTTGCATCACGTGGTGCGTCCAGGTGCAAACAAGTTCTCCAACATCACACGGAGTTCTGTACAAAAGTTGCATCACGTGGTGCGTCCCGGTGCAAACAAGTTCTCCAACATCACACGGAGTTCTGTACAAAAGTTGCATCACGTGGTGCGTCCCGGTGCAAACTAGTTCTCCAACATCACAAGGAGTTCTGTACAAAAGTTGCATCACGTGGTGCGTCCCGGTGCAAACAAGTTCTCCAACATCACACGGAGTTCTGTACAAAAGTTGCATCACGTCGTGCGTCCCGGTGCAAACAAGTTCTCCAACATCACACGGAGTTCTGTACAAAAGTTGCATCACGTGGTGCGTCTCGGTGCAAACAAGTTCTCCAACATCACACGGAGTTCTGTACAAAAGTTGCATCACGTCGTGCGTCCCGGTGCAAACAAGTTCTCCAACATCACACGGAGTTCTGTACAAAAGTTGCAAGACAAGCAGCTAAAATGAACCGTCGGGCCAGGCTGCTTGCCCTAGCCCGGGACAGAAATTCCGTTTGACTTGACATCCAAACCTTCTGGTTTCAGTTAAACGTGTCTTGGGAGAGTTAAGTTAATGTTACACTAAGCCGAGGCGATTGTTTGATGACAAAACTTTGGTGCCATGATGCCATTACTGAAATCAGCGACGTACCAGAACATTTCGGTGCCAATGGTTGTTCCACGATCTAAGGGAGTGTATCCGCTGTTTTCGTTAAGTGTACAAGAATTTATTCGGTGATATATTTGTTTCGGTTTTGGTCCGGTGCCTCAAACTTCGTTTCGTGAACTCAAGTGGGTAGTACGTAGGACAATGATCTCAGTCAAACTGTTAGGTAAACGTCATTTGATACTTCAATCAAACAGTCAGACACAGGCAGTGGCGTAGCCAGGATTGTCTCAAGGGAGGGGTTCCAATTTTTACCCGGGGACAAACTTTCGATTTGCACCCTCCTCCCCCCCCCCATCAGACTTTTGATTTGCACCCCCCACCCCCCCTCTCAGACTTTTGATTTGCCCCCCCCCTCAAACTTTCGATTTGCACCCCGCCCTCAAGCTTTCGATTTGCACCCCTCGCCCTCATACTTTATATATATACCGAGGGGTCTATGGGGGTTATGACCCTCCTAACCCCTCCCCCCTGCTTACGCCACTGGACACAGGCGAGGTACATCAATCAAACACAGGCGTGATATTACAATCAAAACGTTGGACCCACCTCACGCTGTATTTCAATCAATGCTCCAGTCGGTTTCAGTGAACTTGACCTTTGCTTTCGCGTGCGTTTATGGGATGCTCTGGCTCTTAGCTGTGAAACCTGTATGGGGATAAATGGTATAGATGTCAAGTGTACGCACGTTCTGATACAACTGTCAAGTGTACGTATGTTCTGATACATATGTCAAGTGTACGCACGTTCTGATACAACTGTCAAGTGTACGTATGTTCTGATACATATGTCAAGTGTACGCACGTTCTGATACAACAGTCAAGTGTACGTATGTTCTGATACATATGTCAAGTGTACGCACGTTCTGATACAACTGTCAAGTGTACGTATGTTCTGATACATATGTCAAGTGTACGCACGTTCTGATACAACTGTCAAGTGTACGTATGTTCTGATACATATGTCAAGTGTACGCACGTTCTGATACAACTGTCAAGTGTACGTATGTTCTGATACATATGTCAAGTGTACGCACGTTCTGATACAACTGTCAAGTGTACGTATGTTCTGATACATATGTCAAGTGTACGCACGTTCTGATACAACTGTCAAGTGTACGTATGTTCTGATACATATGTCAAGTGTACGCACGTTCTGATACAACTGTCAGGTGTACGCACGTTTTGATGACGTATTTGTGAGTGAGTTAGAAACACCCGAAGCTAGCAAGAGCACCAGATAAACACATTGACAATACAGAAACTTATCATAGTTTAACGTGTGTGACGAGTACATGAATGGTTGGACAGAGCGGATATCACACAAACGGATAAAGAGAGAGAGAGAGACAGAGAGAGAGAGACAGAGAGACAGAGAGAGAGAGAGAGACAGAGAGAGAGAAGTAAAACAAAGGACCAGAATTTTAATAGAGAAAAAAATGGCTATTAAATGAACAGTTGGGTGATTCAGAGGCGTAGCGACCCCTCCCGGCGCCCGGGGACAAACTTTCAATTGGGCGCCCCCCCCCTTATATTTTTTTTATATTTATAATTCAAAACTGCAGCTAAAATGAGCTTTTAATTTTTTTTTCAAAATTATTTTGGCGCCACTACGGTCGGCGCCCGGGGACATGCACCCCACCCCCGGTCGCGTCGCTACGCCTCTGGGGTGATTACCTCGGTCAATTTATAGTATGGCCACATTTGCTGTGATCTACTTCACCTATCAAACTCACAATCAAGACTAAAAACCGTAATTTTTTTTCCAAAACTATTTTCTTTTTTCAATTTTCCACTTAACGAGACAGCGGCGGGTTTCGATCCTGCATGTTGCCATTAACCCAACAATCCAACTCCATTTGACACCAATTGTTTGCCTGACGTCCATCCCACACGACTATCGTCTGACAAAACCAAACAGTTGTATCCAACATGGGCAAACTGTTTGATGTCCGAGCCTTGTACGGAGCAGATGAAGGAACACGCACCTGACCTACGACAATCTCAAACCGATTGTCTCCACTTTAAGGCCGGTTACTCTGTTTATTAATTCCCCCGAGGGGAGGTAATTTTAATAGAAACGGTAGAGCGACGATTGGCAAATCGCCCAGGGAAAGCGAGTCGTTAAGTGTTTGTGAGTGTGTGGCGTCGTGTTAGCTTGGGCTAACGTGATAGTCCGTAGGATTTTCTTTCCGTACAACTCGCTTATTTAATTTTTTTTTTTAAACGGACTGATGATGATTTTGGAACTGACGTAAAACAAACACGAGGGTTCTAATTTAGCCATGTCCGATTTCGCCAAGTTTTGAAGTAAAATATTTAATTAAAGATGATATTTGAAAAGAGGTTTTTTTAATCATCCATTGCTATATGGCAGTCAAGTTACCATTAGTAACTAAGTGCGATTGGGAGTTGGGAGAAATTGAAAAAACAAATGTAACGCTCCGTCATACAAGATAGTAGATACACATAGACGTTGAGTGGTGGTGGGGGGGGGGGGGTGACCCGGCAGCAGCCAAGGGCCCCCTAAGCTCTTTGAATACATTTTTAAAAAACACAAAGAGCCTGGGTCAGTTTTAGCCCTGGGCCATTCTCTGTCGTAACGTCTTAAACCTGACAATTTTGTGTGGCTGGTAGTTGTATATTTGTGGGGGTCCGTTTGTATTGCTGTACTTTGGGGGTCCGTTTGTATGGATGTACTTTAGTGTGGGGGTCCGTTTGTATGGATGTACTTTAGTGTGGGGGTCCGTTTGTATGGATGTACTTTAGTGTGGGGGTCCGTTTGAATGGATGTACTTTAGTGTGGGGGTCCGTTTGAATGGATGTACTTTAGTGTGGGGGTCCGTTTGAATGGATGTACTTTAGTGTGGGGGTCCGTTTGTATGGGTGTACTTTAGTGTGGGGGTCCGTTTGTATGGATGTACTTTAGTGTAGGGGTCCGTTTGTATGGATGTACTTTAGTGTGGGGGTCCGTTTGTATGGATGTACTTTAGTGTGGGGGTCCGTTTGTATGGATGTACTTTAGTGTGGGGGTCCGTTTGTATGGATGTACTTTAGTGTAGGGGTCCGTTTGTATGGATGTACTTTAGTGTGGGGGTCCGTTTGTATGGATGTACTTTAGTGTGGGGGTCCGTTTGTATGGATGTACTTTAGTGTGGGGGTCCGTTTGTATGGATGTACTTTAGTGTGGGGTCCGTTTGTATGGATGTACTTTAGTGTGGGGGTCCGTTTGTATGGATGTACTTTAGTGTGGGGGTCCGTTTGTATGGATGTACTTTAGTGTGGGGGTCCGTTTGAATGGATGTACTTTAGTGTGGGGGTCCGTTTGAATGGATGTACTTTAGTGTGGGGGTCCGTTTGTATGGGTGTACTTTAGTGTGGGGGTCCGTTTGTATGGATGTACTTTAGTGTGGGGGTCCGTTTGTATGGATGTACTTTAGTGTGGGGGTCCGTTTGTATGGATGTACTTTAGTGTGGGGGTCCGTTTGAATGGATGTACTTTAGTGTGGGGGTCCGTTTGAATGGATGTACTTTAGTGTGGGGGTCCGTTTGTATGGGTGTACTTTAGTGTGGGGGTCCGTTTGTATGGATGTACTTTAGTGTGGGGGTCCGTTTGTATGGATGTACTTTAGTGTGGGGGTCCGTTTGTATGGATGTACTTTAGTGTGGGGGTCCGTTTGTATGGATGTACTTTGGGTGGGGTCCATTTGTATGGATGTACTTTGGGTGGGGTCCATTTGTATGGATGTACTTTGGGGGGGTCCATTTGTATGGATGTACTTTGGGGGTGGGGGTCCATTTATATGGATGTACTTGGGGGTGTAATCCATTTGTATGGATGTACTTTGGGGGTCCGTGTGTATGGATGTACTTTGGGGGTCCATTTGTATGTACTTTATTGAGGAAGTCTTCCACAGAAGCGATATGACGAGGGTGCTCATGAGCTTTTGTCGAGTGCGACTTGGGTATACAAACGTCTACACTTGACCCAGCAACCAAACACAAAGCACACCCTACGTCTCGCATACGTCTTCTGTCGTCTGACTGACATGCCAATTTCATACAGAAACAACGACGCCAGCCCGCGATTACTAGCCATATTAAAGACAAACAGCCGGCGCTTTGAGGGGCGACTGACAAGTTAATTACTGCCTGACGCCGGCTGACACTGTAGATCAATGGTAAACAAAACGTGCGGCTCTGATGAGGATAAAGTGGTGCTGGTTTAATTCACAGCTTCTAGCTAGTCCGGGGGGGGGGGGGGGGGGTGTGGACATGGACGAGGGAGTATTAATGCAATACATCAGCTGCGGAACTAACAATATTGTAGGCAACAATAAAGACGAACAATATTGTATTCAATAATAAATAAAGAAAGGTGTAATATTGAAAAATAAACGCTGATGAGATGAGAACAAGCTTAAGCTTTTATGAAAAATGCCATGTTGATAGGTGTGTTATGAAGTAAGGCATGGAGGCTGTGGTGGAATCCTCAACGCTTGGCTCATCAATTCAAGGGAAATAAGCCATAATTTTAAACCCAATAACAATGACTTGAGCTAAATGCTGATTTTTTGTTTGAAACAGAAAAAAAAGAAACATTTTAAATCGCTACGCCTATATATCATAAAAATGATCACTTTATAATCCTCCATATCAACGTTTCGAAAAAAAAACTTCAGTTAACTGGAAACAGTCGAAAATTTAATTAAGAATTTCTTTTCGTATCATTCGCATTTTTATCATATATCTCTTTATTACTGGTTTAATATTTCTGTTGTGTTTTTAATTCGTCAATAATTATTCAGCTAAGTCAGAGAAAAAAACAGAATGATCCCTAAATTTGATAAAATCAGTTGAATCGTTGGCGTGTTTTAATCTAACAATTTGTGTGGTCAAAATGTTCTTTCCTGATCACTGAGCTTAGGTATTTAATTAATTTATTTGATCTCCCTAACTCCCCCACCCCCCGCAGTACGATCTAACCCCCTCGCTATCACAATGATCCTAATACAAACGCGATTACTGTCGCCAATCCTCTGAAATGTGAACAGTCTGGTCTTCGGTTGTGAACTTTTGAAATGTGAACAGTTTATTTTGCGATCGTGAACTTTAAGACAGGTTGATGGCAATAGGCCATTGCTTGTTGTTCAATACGAGGGCATTAAGGCTTTGTATGTCCTACTAGACCAGGGCATTAAGGCTTTGTATGTCCTACTAGACGTGGGCATTAAGGCTTTGTATGTCCTACTAGACGAGGGAATTAAGGCTTTGTTTGTCCTACTAGACGAGGGCATTAAGGCTTTGTATGTCCTACTAGATGAGGGAATTAAGGCTTTGTATGTCCTACTAGACGAGGGCATTAAGGCTTTGTATGTCCTACTAGACCAGGGCATTAAGGCTTTGTATGTCCTACTAGACCAGGGCATTAAGGCTTTGTATGTCCTACTAGACCAGGGCATTAAGGCTTTGTATGTCCTACTAGATGAGGGAATTAAGGCTTTGTATGTCCTACTAGACGAGGGCATTAAGGCTTTGTATGTCCTACTAGTCGAGGGCATTAAGGCTTTGTATGTCCTACTAGACCAGGGCATTAAGGCTTTGTATGTCCTACTTGACCAGGGCATTAAGGCTTTGTATGTCCTTCTACACCAGGGCATTAAGGTTTTGTATGTCCTACTAGACCAGGGCATTTAGGCTTTGTATGTCCTACTAAACTAGACGATGACGGTACTGATTTGCATGTGGTTTAACATTGATAGTATCAGACCCGCTCTGAACTTGCTCTCACGCAACTATCTAGAGGTTAGATAACTTACTGGCTATGTACTTTACACGTCAAAATAACCTACATTTGACTGAACTCGCCAGCGAGCCATTCCATGTGCAGGGGACAAGAAGGCAGCGGTTCTCAAATGACTGAACAAAGATGAAGGTGTACAAAGCCAACATAGATCACGACGGACAACTCACTGTATGTTGTGATTTAGATGAAGATTCATGTGATGTGAAAGACATATGCCGGCTAATGTCTTCTCGCACAATGTGAAAGATATTGGAAGCGATATGGAAGATGATAGATGCGATATATGTATGTCAATGTATAAATAGCTTGCCTACAGTTCATATAAATCAACAAATTATGTCTTGTCCTTTATACAGTCTAATCCATTAGAAATACGGCAATATACTGGACACAGCCCGTAATGTAACGTTGCATTTGTCTTTATTTTAACAGGGTAAATAAAGTATCAGCAAAACTGGCTCTGAAACCATAATGAAATTAAGTACCTTTTTTTTAATTACACACATCGTTTCAAATTTTTATCTTAATTAAATGTTAAATGTGTTTATTTTTATGGCTTCTAAAGAAGATATTGTGATATGAAATGCGTGTATTCAAACAATAAAATTCTCCGAAAGCTATAATATTCGTTCAGTCGTTACATTTATTCGCTCGCTTAAGTGAGAGAACTGTTAACTAGCAGTTTGAAAAGGTTGTGAGTGAAGCGGTGGTGAGTGAATGGATGTGGGGTCTATGTAACAGGATACGCATTAAAAATGTGGGGGGGTATCAGGGGTTAGGTATGATAAAAACAAAAGATTGAGAACCACCGATAGCGGAGTGTTTATTGTTTTACAGCTCCGCATTTCGTCATAGGCTTACACCTTTGAATAAACTCGCCTTGGGAATGGACGAGTTCATTTACAAGGTACAGCTGCTCAACAATGGACGTTTATTGCAAAACTAAATGTCGCGGGCGTTTGAAAGTGTTTTATTGATGGTATCGCTGCTATTTTCTTTGATGTTCGTGTTTGAGGGTAGTTTATTGTGCTGTATCGTGCGGGTGTTTATGTGAGCATGGCTATTTAACACTAGTCGCTGTCCAGGGATCTTAATTCCACTCATACATTATTGACAGTGTAATTGTCGCTCCGCCGGTCGTTTTGTGGGGGGTCGCCGATGGGTTGACTGTCTAATGACAGCAAATCATGTTCCGCGAGTCAGACCTCGGCAGGGGGCGTAACATGAGACACCGCGTGTGGGGTGAAGTAGAGTCGGCCTGTATATCTATAAACTAGAGCATTCGGTCGCAAGGAGAGCTCACACAAGGGAATACTAAACTTGATGATGAACGCTGTTTAGAGATGGATGACATTAACTTTACGTGCTTGGCCAAATCAACATCACACCAACGATGTGTGTGCGTTGTATACATGTGGCATCAGTGAAGTGGTCAGTTAGCGCAGTCCCAAGCCTTACAGTGTCCCTCTTAAATACATGTTTACAGTCACCAATCTTTTTTTTTGTGAGTATGCGACTTTACTCGCATTCACACAGGTCCAATTATGTTTGACGCAAACGTCTTTTTTATACATAGATAAACATCTTTTTATACATAGATAAACATATTTTATACATAGATAAACATCTTTTTATACATAGATAAACATATTTTTATACATAGATAAACATCTTTTTATACATAGATAAACATCTTTTTATACATAGATAAATATCTTTTTATACATAGATAAACATCTTTTTATACATAGATAAACATCTTTTTATACAAAGACATACATAGAGATACGTCCTTTAATACATAGACTTCTATACCAGTGGTTCTTAACCAGGGTTCGATCGAGCCCCAGGGGTTCGGTGAAGGTCAAGACACACACCCGTCGAACTTTCGGTACGGACGATAGAACTATTAAGGAGGGTTCGGTGAATGTGCATTTGACATTGGTGGGGTTTGATACCTCCAAAAAGGTTAAGAACCACTGTTCTATAAATAGACAAAGTTCCATACGCACACAAACATCATGTTATATACACAGATAAAAATTCCTATTACAAATACAAAATCTCACACATTAGACTCTCATAGTGTGAAATAAAAACTAAACAAAAGAAACAAATACAAGCCACGTAAGTAGGGTTGTCAGGGGCAACACCGTATAAACAAAGTATCTGTCCGTGAACCTTTCATACACCCACAATGCGCCCAGTGCTCTCTAGTCAAATGTTGAACATGAAACCCATCTCTTGAACATTGCACAATACAGTAGATAACTAGGGGGGGGGGTGTATTTTGTCCTTCCAACAAGTGTCGTATTATCACAGATGACATTGCGGAATGCGATCTTCGCTCATGTGGACTCATCAAATATAGCTTTTAAAAAAATCTAGGCTTACGACTTAAACTCAGACATGTAATACCAGACGCATGCCAATCAGTGGCCTGACACACGTCTGCTGAACGCGTGGGAAACTGGGAGTCTGTTCGTCGTCTGCTCGTTGTCCAGATTCAAAACCAGTCCGGCCTTTCACCCTCGGCCCGACCTGGGCTCATTATTGTAATGAGCCCGAGTGTTTACAACGGTCGACCCCCGGACCTGACGTAGAACAAAGGTTGACGGTTCAACTCCAGGCCATGACTGGGTCGCCCACAACGACGGCAGACAAAGGTCACAACACTGCTGGCACTCTGGCAGACGTCTGACATGACCGTTTCTGGAATCTGCTACGGGCAAATCGTCGTGTTTACTCCAGCTAACTCGGGTCTAAAACTTGTCCCTAAAACAAACAAATAGAGGACCTTTTTCTCCTAAGGACAAAACCACAGTTAAGGACAATTTTTCTTGGGACCAAACCACGCTTGGGAATCTTTTCAACGTACTAGAGAAACGAACTTGTGACTAAAAAAAATGAAAACAACATTAAAAGATGTTTATGGTTGGGACAAAACTTTTTTTTGAGAATATGGTTTTTGAGAATATGATATAAAATTGTCATATTCTAAAGGTTTTAGAATAGTGAAAACCGCAACAACAACAAAAAAACAATTTATGATTTTTTTGATGAATCGGAAATAGCGTAAAGTACTACTTCCGGTCTCCGGAAATTTCTCACGATTACAATACATTCTTTATATTCCTTATACGATAAACTAAGAAGGTGTAAAACAGCGAAAACTATCAAAGTATCATTTTTTGCGCGGGATTACAATATACTCTATAAATTAGAAAGTAAAAATCAAACATCGTTTACAGAAGTTTTCGTGTGACCAAAAGACAACAAAAGATATTTTTTTCACGTTTTTTAAAACAGTTTAATTTTGTAGCATGAGAAAAGGGGGCGGGGTGGAATAAGCCTGTCCGTTGTTTAAGCTTTCACTAGCAGACACTCCTAGTCACGTGACAAGAGATTTCCCTGGCGGCGGGGACACGACAAGTCCCACGATGGTGGGGGGAGGGGGGGTTTCCGGCATCTGATTCCACTCCAGCAGGCGTCAATTTACTCAAAGACCTTGAAAACCACACAACTCCTGCACCGCTTCCAGTGCTGGTTTATGTCCCTTTCCTTTCCCTGATGCAGCGGTAAATTAGTTCATCGATTCGACGCACTTGCAACACTCCGAGTGCAGGCTCGGAGATATCCGTTTCCTGCAACTGTCAGGGACCTACCCGAGCCAGTGCCGAAGTCAAACGCATCGCCCGCCGACAGCATTTCACGTGAAATTTTAAATTCAGATAATGGGACGACAATTTTATTTGAATATATTATTAACTACTTGAAGGATTTTATTTTAATATATTATTATCCAATTATAAGCTCCTCGGAGAATTTTTCGTTGAATACGTTATTAGCAACTCGGAGAATTTTCTTGGAATACACCATTAGCTGGTCGGAGGTGAATGTCGTGTGTAATGTGATAGGTGTGTTACACAAGTCAGAGTGTGTGGAGGCGGGGTGGGAGGAGATACAGATTAGGCAAGAGTTGACGTTAGCGACACGCTAAAACAGACACGCCTCTGTGCGTGACGTCACAGTCACGCTTCTACGTCTTGTAGACGTCACAATCGTCACAGTGATACTGTTTGTGTGACGTCAAGGTCACACATGTTAACGTCACGTCAGTCACAACTCTTGATATCCAATTGACCAGCGCTGATGACATATACACTAATGGCTGTATCAAACTAACAACCCCTCACTCTTTAGATAGGTAAAAAAAAAACCTAGCACATTTTTCAGCAACACAAAAAAAAATTATCCGTAAATAGTTCAAACCGAGTTACACCAAGGATAACTACATTGAAAAAAAAAACTGCACACAAAAACCCGTTCTTCTAAACAATACATGGAGAAAAAAAAAGAGCATCAAAACAAACACAATGGATATCACAGGAGTTATAAATACAAATATCGCCAAAGCGAATTCGTCGATGGAAATTCGCCATAGACAAAATCGCCACATCAGACTAAGTACGCGATTCGAAACAGAAAGTTTTATTCAAATGTACAGAACAAGAAAAAATTAAAACGCCAGTTTTAATTGTCCAAACAGGCAAGATTGTAAAAAAAAAACCACGTACCTGGCCATAAACCTGTTGTATCAAATTGTTGCTTTCATTCACAGAAAAGTTTGACAAAGCCTATAAAAAAATTTCAAAAAGAGGAAAAAAATATATTAAACAATTGTTTTTTTAAGGAGGGGGTGACAACAAGACATACAAGATCATATTCTTCTCTTGCCCCAGCATATATAAATACACTAGCATACGCATAATCCTTGTTAGTATTTTTGCTAGCTATCAAAGAGTGGCGTGGTGTTGCTGATTGTTAACTAAAGAGTAATACATGAATGACACCACGCTTTTTTTGACGATTTTTACCTTCCCCCCCCCCCCCCCTCCGTCACACATCGTCACAAAAAGCCAGACCCCCCCTCTAAAATGACGTCATATCTCAGCCTACAACACCCCCCCCCCCCCCGTAATTGCAGTTGAATTTTTTTTTTAACATCGATTTCTTTTTCTAAAATTTTGACTGAGCTTGGTCAACATAGAGTATTTTAATCAGTTTCTATTACAATTTATTAAAACAGTGTTCTATAACGCAAAATATCGGCTAAAATTCAGTTTCTAACATTTTTTAATGCAAAAGTGTGACGTCCAAATATTTCAACACCCCCCACCCTTCCTTTCATCACACATTTTTCGCATAATTACAGAGCCCTCTCCCCACTACAACTGTGATGTCATTAACAGACGACCCTGACATGAGGGCTAAGGGTTAAGATAAGTGAGGACCCTATTTGTGAATATGAGCCATTTCCTTTACCAGAGCAACTACCAACACATCCTACTGGAACAGTCAATCGTCGGAGCTGGTGTAGAAAATACCCCACGGACACGACCCAACCACCCCCACCCCCTCAAACTGCCATCACAAAGCGAGTTTAGCAGTCAAGTCATGTGACCACAGACAAAGAACGTGAGTGGCTGCCCTTGAACGATTTCAGTCGCCGACTAACTAACGCTAAATACGCATCAGCAAACCTTTTTTTTTTTTAAATAGCACGTGACTTCTTCAGCTGACCGGTGCTAAATTAACCAATCAATGGCGTGGACAATCACGACATATAAATACCCCATAATCCCACGCGGGGTAAATACGACTAACGCCCGCGTAAAAAAAATATAATATAACACCAACTAAAGGTTCAAGATGAAATCAATATCCCCCGATATATTTTCTAATCGTCGATGTTTAATGGCGGTGTCTGGTACAAATAGATATAGGTGAAGTGCCGGGCTATATCTGTCGCTAAGTGCCGTAGTAGACTGATGGAAATGTTGGTCTAGTGAACCAATGGCTCAGATACGACGCGGGCGTACAAGAACACGCTACCACGATTGGCCTGGGAATCTTGATAATAGATACCGTGTTTTGTTGGCGCTTTCAAAATTCAGTTTTCGTACTGTTTGTGTTGGTTGATTACATTTTGTATTGTGAGATGTATCACAGTCGACAGGAAAATAATCGTAATTAAATTAGGGTGTGAACTTTTACGTGTATCTTTGTTACCGTTGTTTTTGTTTGTTTAATTGTTGTTGTTTTTTTATGGGGGAAGGGGGGGGGGGGGGTAATTCATCTTTTTGTGCATGCAAGGGAATACATTTTTTCGTATTCGTATTGATATACCTAAACGTTTTATTGTTTTGTTTGTTTTAATAGTGCAAAATTAATTTAACTAAAAACGAGCGTTATGAGACTGTTAACCCGAAAGTCTCGAGTCCGAATCCTGCGTCCACCCAGCTCTAATGTGTACCTAACCCGCGTTAGGGAAAGTAAATGCGTCTGGGCATAGTGCTGATAACCCCACTATCCCTTCATATGCCGAGGTCACAAAAACAGGTGAAATTTACTTGCGCCATGGACCGTCAGGTTCGAAAAGGGAAATTCACTTTTTTACTTTTAAAAAAATACGAACTTTAAAATCGGTAACAGTTTTTATTGTTTCGACAATTCGGCAAATCGAACCTGATGCTAGCAGGTCAGACAGTTTAAAATGTTTTAAAGGTCAAAGGTTGCAGGCACTTCAAGCCTTGTTAGATGCGTTCTCGCGATTATTAAATTATAATCAATAAAAACCGGCTGTTGGCATAAATTTCAAACTATAAAACGTAATTTGAAACCGTTAAAAAGTTAAACTGCAGGCTGTAAAAAATGAATTTTAAAAATAGATATGCACTGCTTGATACCCTCACTCTTCGGTGTGGGGTGAATTATTTAAACAGCTAATGGGTAGCACCCAAAACGTTGGAGGTAAATAATCGAGGGGGGGGGGGGGGTCTAGCGAACCTTCTTCTGCGTCCTTAATTTAAGTGCTGGAAGGGATCCCCTCCAACACAATTAAGTATACGTGTCAACTGGTTATGCGCTATTGAGGCCAATGAATCCGATTTCAGCTGCTTTTCTTTTTGGATTTGCTTCCATTGCTTTTGTCCAAACAAGAACAAATTACCAGGCAGCAGTTGTTTGATTTTGGAATAGTCTCTCCTAGAAGAGTGGCTGTCCCCAGCTAACGAGCCTCGAACTCGAGGCTTTTCGGTTTAGCAAACATGAGCTTTACCGACTCGACCACGTTGACCCCTGCGAACCTTTTAAAATAAATCACTTTATGACCAACAAATAAGGGGGGGGGGGTAAATATGATGATGGCCTAAAACAACTTCTCACCTCTGGCATACCTGGACAGTCCAGCCAATCCCTGCACGTCTGGTCAACGGTCAGCCCCGCTAACCTGGGGGTGTCATACGAACAAAGTGAAAGTGAAAGTAGATACAGGCTAAAACATTCAGGAAGAAAACTGCTTGGTTCACACACAAACGACAAATTGGTGTAATGGGGGGAGGGGGGGATAAGCATCTGTTAGTATTGGGGGAATGGCATCTGTTAGTATTGGGGGGGGGGAATGGCATCTGTTAGTAATAGGGGGGGAATGGCATCTATGTTAGTAGTGGGGGGGGGTAATGGCATTATAGTATTGGAAATTTAAGGGTGGGGCCAGAGATAAGGTCATGATTAGTGTTAGTTAGTGTTAGGATTTTAAGGGATATGGTTAGGTTGAGAGTCAGCTAGTGTTCAGATTTTAATGGTAGGGCCAGGTTCGGGTTGTAGGGTCAGTAGTGTTAGAGGTTCAAGTGAAGGGCGAGGGATAGGGTAAGTTAGAGTTAGGATTTAAAGGGATAGGGTTAGGCTGAGTTAGTGTCTGTTAAGGGTAGGGCCATAATTATGGTTAGAATCAGTAGTATTAGCGCCAGGGATAGGATACCAATATTGAAGGTTAGGATTAGGGATATGGTCAGGAGTACGGCTAGGACCAGGGTTGGGGTAGCGATTCTAGAACGACAAAAAAAAAGTTCCCGAACACGCCCTGCGGCCCACCCTATTAGTGCATTTTTTAAGTGATTGTCCAGTTAGCGACTAGCCCGGAAGGTTGGAAGATCCAGGGTAGAAGAACTGGTGAGGTGGGGAGAAGGCGGGAGAGAAAAGAGGGAGAATTAATAACTACATTTTTTTAAACGCTTGCCATCCAATTGTTAACGGCAAAAGTCCATACTATTATGATATTTACTTTACAGCTAGTAATGGTGAACTTTTAACAGGCTCGTGAATCTCTACTGTCTTGTTGAATGTTAACACAATATACATTAACCATAGGCGGATCTAGCTTAGCTTTGAATTAATTTTTTTTTTGGGTGGGGGAGTGTTAAGTCTCTCTCTCTCTCTCTCTCTCTCTCTCTGTATATATATATATATATATATATATATATATATATATATATATATATATATATATATATATCTATAATATAAGCGGGCTGAGCGTGTGTCAGTCCTTCCTTCCTTCTGTCATCGCTATAGCTTTTGGAACCATAAAAGTAAACATTCGCACCATGCTGTGCTTTTCAGTGCACCGCAGTATCTTATTATAAGCATTTGAGTAGGGTTTGTTTATATAGCGGCATACAGCTATTTTATAATTTCCACTGTTTGTACAATTTTGCATAACGTAAAGAGAATATTAAATACACGCACATTGCTAAAACATATTAAAAGGATCAATGTCAAATATAGTTTTCGTTAATATTCCTAGAAAAAGTGGATACATTTTAATAACATAATAACTGTAGGTTAGAAAAATCTAATTAAACTGTTTAGTAATTTTGCCAAGGGAGGTATTTTAAAAATAAATTAAACTCACGCTAAAAATGTGAATGCAAAATCTGCAAGACGGAATAATTGTTGGAATAATATAATTAGCAAAATGTGAATGCCAATTATGCAGATGTGTAAGAGTACATTATTGTTGGAATATTATAATTAGTATTGATTGTTAAAAGGCTATGTTTTATTTATTTTATTCACTGAATGTACTGTTTACTAATTATAATTTTTAATAAACTATTCTCCATTATTATTTTAATTATCACGTTCATTAGGTGCGCAATGGTTTTAGTCATGAAACTTTATTCTAAATTTTAAAAAGTACTGAAAAAAATGCATGAATTTATAATGTGCATTATGGTCTGTAAAACACGGATATTCTAAATAATGCCTTTAATTTATTTTATACACTGAACGTATTATTTACTAATTATTATTCTATCTTTCGGTTTGCGGATAAGCTAGGGGTTTTATGGCAGAGGGGTTGCAAGGAGGGGGGGGGGGGCATATGTCCTCTGGCGCCGACCTTAGGGGGCGCAAAAATGGGTTGGAAAAACAAATTGAAAATTTGCGGGGGGGGGGGGGGGGGGGGGATTTGGGGTGCAAAGCTAAAGTTTAAGGGAGTGGGGTGGAAATTGAAAGTTTGAGGGGGGGGGGGTAGCAAATCGAAAGTTTGTCCCCGGGCGCCGGGAAGGGTCGCTACGCCTCATTAACATTAACTGTGTCAGACGCGTCCGCCGGCGCTCGGAAAGGGCGCGATTTGGCGCTACGGGCTAGACTGTGAGCAATATGCCTTTATGATTGCATTTAAGATGTGTTTATGTTATGAGTGTTGTGTTTTGTTTTTTCGTTTGTTTTTTTTTTTTGCGTTCGTTTGTGTTGTGTTTAGTTTTGTTCTATTCCCAAGTTGGTACATTTAAAAAAGATTTACCGTGGCGGAGCACGGGATGCAGCTAGTATATATATATACATACACCACACTTGAATAAACGCCTACCACACACCACTGTAATACACACACCAAATAATTAACGTGTATGTGACTAAAAATTTCTCACGATTGTATTCAAAGAACCATTAGTATATTAGTAAGTATGTTATTTATGGCTGTCTCCTAATGCTGATGATCATTGTTGACCGGATGTGATACGGATCTGACCCTGCGCGTCTGGATCTCTGAGACCATCCTAGACGTCTGGCATCGAATGTTGGACAGACCTCCCCTGGGTGCACGTGCTTGTAAAGCAGACGTCAAATTCGAGTAAATAATGGAAAGATTGGAGAACGTTTTCTCTTGGCTCAGCAAGTTTGGAAAACTCCCGTCTATTAGTTGAACCCAACAGCTTCATAAAGCTGGGTGGGGGAGGGTGTTAAATTCTAATAATAGCCCACGTTTTTTTTTTTTTCTTAATTTCTTTTTACAATCTATTTTAAAGTACAGGGCAGTGGGGTTTTATATTTAAACAGATGAAACCCGAGCAAGTGAGGTTTAAGGTTAACAAATCTTGAGATATCGTTAATGAACTTTTCACCAAAGACAACTTTTTTTTCAGATTGGGTACTGTTAGGATGAAATATCGATCATTCTGATAGTGTTGCGGGAAGAGGGAGAAATAAAACTTGAAATTGTACACGAACACTTTAAGAACTGAGAGATACAACCTCAATTGTTTTGACTCGTATATTGATTTTGGTTATAGTTTTTGTTATGTTTTTTTGGTCTCTAGTCGTTGTTCTGGCATCAAGAAGATGAGCAGCGAAAAAAAATATCCCGAATCTTAATTGGTTGTTGATTTTTATTGGAATTAATTGCCACTCGATAGTTAGAATAGCGATCCGATGGAACCTTCTAGCAGGCGAAGGTCAATTAGGATAGACTATAAGGTTATTGGTTAGTTTTTTGTTCAGTATTTTTTACAAATGTGTTTTTCAGAGGTTTAATTCAGGAGGCCACTTGCTAAACCTGCTACGTCACTTCGGATTGATTTTGAGGAAATCGACTTTTAAAAATTTTATGTTTTAACTAAGTTAGAATTTTCGACAATTTACTATTTAGAAATGTTTTTAATGTGTGACTTTTACAAAAAAAATTAGTATACTACTGTAATTAGTAATTAATTAAGAATGCTTATAAGGGTAACTCGATGTTTTCAAAAAGTGGACATAAAAGATTTAGCAGGTGGCCAACTGCAAAGTCCAGCGTGTAAAGAAGTTTACAGCAATTTACGGTAGAACTCTCGTTTGAAGGACACAAGAGGATATATGACTTAGTGACGTGTAATGTCTCTTTTGTGAGGATGGGTGGGGGGGGGGCAGGATTCTCAAGGGTAAAGGTTAGGCACAAATCAGAGAAACTTCATTTAATAGATACATTCAAATGCAATAGATACGCAGGCAATAGATACACTAACATACAATAGATACAAAAAAATACAACAGATACACCATCATACAATAGATACACCAACATACAACAGATACACACACATGCAATAGATACACATGAAATAGATGCACACACATAGATACATACAAATGCAATAGATACACATGAAATAGATACATACATACAATAGATACACACACATACAATAGATACAAATGCAATAGTTACAAATGCAATAGATACACATGTAATAGATACACGTTCAATAGATACAGCCACATACAATAGATGCACACACATACAATAGATATACCAAAATACAATAGATACACACAGATATAATAGATACACCAACATACAATAGATACAACCACATACAATAGATACACACACACATACAATAGATGCAAATACAATAGATACACACACATACAATAGATACACTAATATGCAATAGATACCCATACAATAGATACACCACATACAATAGATACACCAAAATATAATAGATATACACACATACAGCAGATACATACAAATGCAATAGATACACATGCAATAGATACACATAAAATAAATACACATACATATAATAGATACATGAACATACTATATATACACTAACATACATACACAAACACATTAGTTATACCAACACACTAGATACACCAACATACAATAGATACACTAATATGCAATAGATACACATACAATGTATACACCTATATACTACAGATACACCCACATACAATAGATACACCCACATACAACAGATTCAAACACACATACAATAGATACACTAACATACAATAGATACACACACATACAAAAGATACACATGCATACAATAGATGTACCAACATACAATACATACACCCAAATACAATAGATACACTAACATACAATAGATACACTAACATACAATAGAGACAGCAACATACAATAGATACATCTAGATGCAATAGATAAATCAACATACAAATTCACACCCACTAAAAAACAACACATCACTGACCTCAACTTGGGACATTCATCAAAAATAAACTGCAGCAACTCCTAAACAATAAACAAAAACATTTAATTAATGATTTATATAATTTGGGATTTCTTAGACTAAATGTACTTGTCATCAGTTAATGTGAATAGATTTTGTATCTTGTCTGGAATAGAATTTTTTTTCAAATTGGGCATTACAGAATAACAGATTGTTTATTTTGTTGGCCAGATTTCTTGAAAATGTTAGTTTAAAAATAATTCAGTTTCTCTTAATTATAGTTCCTGATTTTAATCTCATATGTTGATAAGTAAAGGGTTAAATAAAATAATTATTCATGAAAGGATGGGGTCATTGGTAGATCTAGTTGTGGGACATAAGGGAGGTGACAAGTGACGAGAGTGGCTAAAAAAGTGACAAAATGATGAAAGTCGCTGATTAAGAAATGTAAAACTTTTCAGATGGACGAATTATGAATATGACAAAACCATGAGTGGATCTAGCTCAAAAAGAAAAAAAAAATTTAAAATTGATCAATTATTTAAGTAGAAATTTTAAAGAACAATACAATGAAACAGCTACCCTGAATGTTATGCTGAAACTTCTAAAAGTTTCATTTTACAAATGTGACAAAAATAAAACAAATTGTTCTGGCGTAGTAAAAACCCCAAGGAAAAGGCAGACATAAACATGTGGTTACCATGACAACCGAGTTACCTGTGATGTAAACAGCTGACCCAGTTGTTGATTGATAAACGTTTTTATGGTGTGGAGAAATAAATCTTTGCCAGCAATGTGTTCCAAGTGAGAGAGCAAGAAAAATCCCTGAAAAAATTTACGTACGACAATTTTGTCAATTTTCAGGAAAAACTTTAAATGGGTAAAATAAAATGACTAAGGTTTTTTTTTCTTTAACATTGGTATTTAATAATTTCAGTTTTGAGGAAAAAAAATTAATAAAGTAGGAGTGATCTCCCCTAAATTTTCTTAAATATTTGTATATAACAGTAACTTTAAGGGGGATGGCAACTCAATCTGGATATAGACATGTTTTTAATCAATTTTTAAATATTTACATTTTTTAATAGAAAAGAATTGCACAGAAAAAATAATTACACACAAAATAAACAGCAAACAATGTGTGTATAATAGTGCAGAAAATGTGTACTTTATAAACCTTGATTAACTTTTTTAAAAGTTAATTACTCATCTAATTAAGTAGCATTTTATTTCACTATATTTTGAAAAGTAAGAAATTAGTCCATTAAAAGTGTTGAAAATTTCACTCGTAAGTTTTCCCCATGACATAAATCCTTATGTCTTTAGGAGAAATCGGAATAGCAAAAAGTACTACTTCCAGTCAGTGGAAATAACTCAAAATATGTTTGAACACAGAGGATAAGATCTGTTATTTAAATATGAAATTTTGTCTACCTAACTTTTAAAAAACAGAAAGAAGAATATGTGTCAATTCAAGTTGCCAAAAATCAATGCAAAGTTGAAAGAAAACTACAAATTTGATAGAATACTAATATATGAAATTTCATCAAAATAACTAAAATGGTACTTAAGTGATCATGTTCACGTACACACAGAGAGACAAACAGACGGAAAAGATTGCAAAACTAAGTTTTTCCAACTCAATGAGGTGAAAACTCCTAGGCACCTATATGTGAATGTATATAATGGGCATGTAGCAAGGGGAAAGAACTCAGAAATATCAAATGTAAAAACACAATACATGGATTATGGTTCATGAAAGTTATATGGATTAACCAAAATTAATACCTCATTTTTAATCCTAATAAATAAAGCTAATTTTAATTTTAAAAAGTAATTAACCTTTAAATAATGAACCTGCATAACATTTTTCTCTGGATCCAAACCATTTTTTACAAACGCATCATCAGTCACTTCCGAATGTATCCCTGTGTTGCTCTCGTTGGGTCTGTGTAACAAACAATCAACCATTTTAAACTCAATCTCAGATAAAAGAATACCTGAAATAGGTTGCTTCACACACAATGTGCCTGGTCACAGCCAAAAATGTACTTCATAAAAAATTAAAAATTAAAAAACCACACATCGAACAAAATGCACAGCTACAAAACAAATCAAATTCCTCCCTTGATACTTATCAACCATGAAATGAGTGTTACCTCAGTGTTTGTAGATGTTCAGGTGTGTTACTCATCTCTGCCTTCAACAACCTGTACTTGATCAAGGCCCTCAGCTCAGCTCTTACTTTTGCCTCTTGTTCTCCCCACTCAAAATATATATTTTTTTAAAAATCTCATTTAAATGTTTAAATCTTGTTTAAATAATTTAATGAATATCTATTTTTAAAAACAGTTTATGTAAAGACAGTTACAGATACACTTTAGATGTGGACACATGGAATTTTATGGGGGGGTAGGGAAGAGGGCAGACACTGGTTGAAGCATATACTTTCTATATGAATTCTATTTTGTTGGATGAGGGGGGGGAGAAGGGAGAGAATCTTGTGGCAGTAAATTTGTTTTGAGGGTGGAGGGAGGGCTAGTACAATTATGTCATCATCTACTTTATTTGCCCTATGGAGGATCAATTCCACCTCTTTTTTTACTTTACAATAATAAGAGTTTGACATTTATTGGTTATCCATCAGTTATGTGTGATGATTTAACTAACAAATTAAAAAATAAGTTCATACTCTACAGTATTATATACAGAAGACTTTCCAATAGGAGTACAAGGCAAAAAGACACAATCATCTTTAAAAATTGTAAATAGCATGACGACCAAGGCAAAAACTATTTAAAAACATTTAAGACACAGATATCATATTGATGTGTTCATATGAAAGCAATGTGTGAGTCAATATGATTGAATGATAAATGTAGCTTTACCTGCATGGCCATAGCATGAACAATGAACTCTAGGTAACAGCAAACCCCTTCAGTCAGCCACTCCTCTGTCCAGCAGCGACTCCCTGTCAGGATACCAAACCACGTGTGACAAAGTTCATGGGACACTCGGTACATCATGCTGAGGTCTTCACACAGGAGGGACTGGGACAGGAACATTAGGTGGGGGCTGGAACAAGTAGAGGAACATTAGGTGGGGGCTGGAACAAGTACAGGAACATTAGGTGGGGGCTGGAACAGAGGAACATTAGGTGGGGGCTGGAACAAGTAGAGGAACATTAGGTGGGGGCTGGAACAGAGTAGAGGAACATTAGGTGGGGGCTGGAAGAGAGGAACATTAGGTGGGGGCTGGAACAGAGTAGAGGAACATTAGGTGGAGGCTGGAACAGAGTAGAGGAACATTAAGTGGAGGCTGGAACAGAGTAGAGGAACATTATGTAGGGGCTGGAAGAGAGTAGAGGAACATTAGGTGGGGGCTGGAACAGAGTACAGGAACATTAGGTGGGGGTTGGAACAGAGTAGAGGAACATTAGGTAGGGGCTGGAAGAGAGTAGAGGAACATTAGGTGGGGGCTGGAACAGAGTACAGGAACATTAGGTGGGGGTTGGAACAGAGTAGAGGAACATTAGGTGGGGGCTGGAAGAGAGTAGAGGAACATTAGGTGGGGGCTGGAACAGAGGAACATTAGGTGGGGGCTGGAACAGAGGAACATTAGGTGGGGGCTGGAACAAGTAGAGGAACATTAGGTGGGGGCTGGAAGAGAGTAGAGGAACATTAGGTGGGGGCTGGAACAGAGGAACATTAGGTGGGGGCTGGAACAGAGGAACATTAGGTGGGGGCTGGAACAAGTAGAGGAACATTAGGTGGGGGCTGGAACAGAGGAACATTAGGTGGGGGCTGGAACAGAGGAACATTAGGTGGGGGCTGGAACAAGTAGAGGAACATAAGGTGGGGGCTGGAAGAGAGTAGAGGAACATTAGGTGGGGGCTGGAACAGAGGAACATTAGGTGGGGGCTGGAAGAGAGGAACATTAGGTGGGGGCTGGAAGAGAGTAGAGGAACATTAGGTGGGGGCTGGAACAGAGGAACATTAGGTGGGGGTTGGAACAGAGTAGAGGAACATTAGGTGGGGGCTGGAAGAGAGTAGAGGAACATTAGGTGGGGGCTGGAACAGAGGAACATTAGGTGGGGGCTGGAACAGAGGAACATTAGGTGGGGGCTGGAACAGAGTAGAGGAACATTAGGTGGGGGCTGGAACAAGTAGAGGAACATTAGGTGGAGGCTGGAACAGAGTAGAGGAACATTAGGTGGGGGCTGGAACAGCGGAACATTAGGTGGGGGCTGGAACAAGTAGAGGAACATTAGGTGGGGGCTGGAACAGAGGAACATTAGGTGGGGGCTGGAACAAGTAGAGGAACATTAGGTGGGGGCTGGAACAAGTAGAGGAACATTAGGTGGGGGCTGGAACAAGTAGAGGAACATTAGGTGGGGGCTGGAACAGAGGAACATTAGGTGGGGGCTGGAACAAGTAGAGGAACATTAGGTGGGGGCTGGAACAAGTAGAGGAACATTAGGTGGGGGCTGGAACAGAGGAACATTAGGTGGGGGCTGGAACAAGTAGAGGAACATTAGGTGGGGGCTGGAACAGAGGAACATTAGGTGGGGGCTGGAACAAGTAGAGGAACATTAGGTGGGGGCTGGAAGAGAGTAGAGGAACATTAGGTGGGGGCTGGAACAAGTAGAGGAACATTAGGTGGGGGCTGGAAGAGAGTAGAGGAACATTAGGTGGGGGCTGGAAGAGAGTAGAGGAACATTAGGTGGGGGCTGGAACAAGTAGAGGAACATTAGGTGGGGGCTGGAAGAGAGTAGAGGAACATTAGGTGGGGGCTGGAACAAGTAGAGGAACATTAGGTGGGGGCTGGAAGAGAGTAGAGGAACATTAGGTGGGGGCTGGAACAAGTAGAGGAACATTAGGTGGGGGCTGGAAGAGAGTAGAGGAACATTAGGTGGGGGCTGGAAGAGAGTAGAGGAACATTAGGTGGGGGCTGGAAGAGAGTAGAGGAACATTAGGTGGGGGCTGGAACAGAGGAACATTAGGTGGGGGCTGGAACAGAGGAACATTAGGGGGGGGGGGGGCTGGAAGAGAGTAGAGGAACATTAGGTGGGGGCTGGAAGAGAGGAACATTAGGTGGGGGCTGGAACAGAGGAACATTAGGTGGGGGCTGGAAGAGAGGAACATTAGGTGGGGGCTGGAACAGAGGAACATTAGGTGGGGGCTGGAAGAGTGGAACATTAGGTGGGGGCTGGAAGAGAGTAGAGGAACATTAGGTGGGGGCTGGAACAGAGGAACATTAGGTGGGGGCTGGAACAGAGGAACATTAGGTGGGGGCTGGAAGAGAGGAACGTTAGGTGGGGGCTGGAAGAGAGTAGAGGAACATTAGGTGGGGGCTGGAAGAGAGGAACATTAGGTGGGGGCTGGAACAGAGGAACATTAGGTGGGGGCTGGAAGAGAGGAACATTAGGTGGGGGCTGGAACAGAGGAACATTAGGTGGGGGCTGGAAGAGAGGAACATTAGGTGGGGGCTGGAAGAGAGTAGAGGAACATTAGGTGGGGGCTGGAAGAGAGGAACATTAGGTGGGGGCTGGAACAGAGGAACATTAGGTGGGGGCTGGAAGAGAGTAGAGGAACATTAGGTGGGGGCTGGAAGAGAGGAACATTAGGTGGGGGCTGGAACAGAGTAGAGGAACATTAGGTGGGGGCTGGAACAGAGGAACATTAGGTGGGGGCTGGAAGAGAGGAACATTAGGTGGGGGCTGGAACAGAGGAACATTAGGTGGGGGCTGGAAGAGAGTAGAGGAACATTAGGTGGGGGCTGGAAAAGAGGAACATTAGGTGGGGGCTGGAACAGAGGAACATTAGGTGGGGGTTGGAAGAGAGTAGAGGAACATTAGGTGGGGGCTGGAACAGAGGAACATTAGGTGGGGGCTGGAAGAGAGTAGAGGAACATTAGGTGGGGGCTGGAACAGAGGAACATTAGGTGGGGGCTGGAACAAGTAGAGGAACATTAGGTGGGGGCTGGAACAGAGGAACATTAGGTGGGGGCTGGAACAAGTAGAGGAACATTAGGTGGGGGCTGGAAGAGAGTAGAGGAACATTAGGTGGGGGCTGGAACAGAGTAGAGGAACATTAGGTGGGGGTTGGAACAGAGTAGAGGAACATTAGGTGGGGGCTGGAACAGAGGAACATTAGGTGGGGGCTGGAACAAGTAGAGGAACATTAGGTGGGGGCTGGAACAGAGGAACATTAGGTGGGGGCTGGAACAAGTAGAGGAACATTAGGTGGGGGCTGGAAGAGAGTAGAGGAACATTGGGTGGGGGCTGGAACAAGTAGAGGAACATTAGGTGGGGGCTGGAAGAGAGTAGAGGAACATTAGGTGGGGGCTGGAAGAGAGGAACATTAGGTGGGGGCTGGAACAGAGGAACATTAGGTGGGGGCTGGAAGAGAGGAACATTAGGTGGGGGCTGGAACAGAGGAACATTAGGTGGGGGCTGGAACAGAGGAACATTAGGTGGGGGCTGGAACAGAGGAACATTAGGTGGGGGCTGGAACAGAGGAACATTAGGTGGGGGTTGGAAGAGAGTAGAGGAACATTAGGTGGGGGCTGGAACAGAGGAACATTAGGTGGGGGCTGGAAGAGAGTAGAGGAACATTAGGTGGGGGCTGGAACAGAGGAACATTAGGTGGGGGCTGGAACAAGTAGAGGAACATTAGGTGGGGGCTGGAACAGAGGAACATTAGGTGGGGGCTGGAACAAGTAGAGGAACATTAGGTGGGGGCTGGAAGAGAGTAGAGGAACATTAGGTGGGGCTGGAACAGAGTAGAGGAACATTAGGTGGGGGTTGGAACAGAGTAGAGGAACATTAGGTGGGGGCTGGAACAGAGGAACATTAGGTGGGGGCTGGAACAAGTAGAGGAACATTAGGTGGGGGCTGGAACAGAGGAACATTAGGTGGGGGCTGGAACAAGTAGAGGAACATTAGGTGGGGGCTGGAAGAGAGTAGAGGAACATTGGGTGGGGGCTGGAACAAGTAGAGGAACATTAGGTGGGGGCTGGAAGAGAGTAGAGGAACATTAGGTGGGGGCTGGAACAAGTAGAGGAACATTAGGTGGAGGCTGGAACAGAGTAGAGGAACATTAGGTGGGGGCTGGAACAGAGGAACATTAGGTGGGGGCTGGAACAGAGGAACATTAGGTGGGGGCTGGAACAAGTAGAGGAACATTAGGTGGGGGCTGGAACAAGTAGAGGAACATTAGGTGGGGGCTGGAACAGAGGAACATTAGGTGGGGGCTGGAACAAGTAGAGGAACATTAGGTGGGGGCTGGAACAAGTAGAGGAACATTAGGTGGGGGCTGGAACAGAGGAACATTAGGTGGGGGCTGGAACAAGTAGAGGAACATTAGGTGGGGGTTGGAAGAGAGTAGAGGAACATTAGGTGGGGGTTGGAAGAGAGTAGAGGAACATTAGGTGGGGGCTGGAACAGAGGAACATTAGGTGGGGGCTGGAAGAGAGTAGAGGAACATTAGGTGGGGGCTGGAACAGAGTAGAGGAACATTAGGTGGGGGTTGGAACAGAGGAACATTAGGTGGGGGCTGGAACAGAGGAACATTAGGTGGGGGCTGGAACAGAGGAACATTAGGTGGGGGCTGGAACAGAGGAACATTAGGTGGGGGCTGGAACAGAGGAACATTAGGTGGGGGCTGGAACAAGTAGAGGAACATTAGGTGGGGGCTGGAACAAGTAGAGGAACATTAGGTGGGGGCTGGAAGAGAGTAGAGGAACATTAGGTGGGGGCTGGAACAGAGGAACATTAGGTGGGGGCTGGAACAGAGGAACATTAGGTGGGGGCTGGAACAAGTAGAGGAACATTAGGTGGGGGCTGGAACAAGTAGAGGAACATTAGGTGGGGGCTGGAACAGAGGAACATTAGGTGGGGGCTGGAACAGAGGAACATTAGGTGGGGGCTGGAAGAGAGTAGAGGAACATTAGGTGGGGGCTGGAACAAGTAGAGGAACATTAGGTGGGGGCTGGAACAGAGGAACATTAGGTGGGGGCTGGAACAAGTAGAGGAACATTAGGTGGGGGCTGGAAGAGAGTAGAGGAACATTAGGTGGAACATTATTTGGGAGCTGGAAGAGAATTTCAATTTCTTAAATTGTTTTTAAAATAAGGTTTTTAACAAAGGTCAAAACCTGGGGTAAAAACATAAAAAGCATTAAGTTTATATTAAACCAACGCTTTAGAAAAGAAAAGGTAATTACCAGAGGAGCATTACTTAGGTGGTACTTTAAAATAAAACTTTGTAATAGTTAATATCTTAATCACGAAAAACCAAGTTTACTTTCTTTAATACTAAAATGTTAGGAAACAACAATGTGGTGTGATAACTTACCAGGCCATGCCAAGACTATCAAAACATTCAGGTACAATGACAAGTGACAAGTGCTTCAATGGGTATGTGCCTAAAACAGTCTTGAGGGCCTTGAGACAGGGAGGTAAATATCTGCTGAGCTGGTCGACAAATTGTGTGTGTAAACTTGGAGGGGAGTACAGGTGGCATGAAAGCATACACCTGAAATACATGTACATGAGGGCATATGAGGGCATACAAGGGGTACACCTGAAATACAGGTACAGAAGAAATTAGTTCATACACTTGAATTACGGTGTGGCCTAGCAGTGGAGCGCTAAACTGCTAACCCGATAGTTTCTTGTTCGAATCCTGGTTAAAGATAGAGGAACTATCTGAGTCCACCAAACTCTGATAGGTACCTAACTCACGTTAGGGAAAGTAAAGGCAGCTGGGCATAGTGCTGACCACACTATCCCTTTATATGCCGAGGTCAAGAAACATATGAACTCTACTTCATCAGCCCAATGGATCGTTACTTGAATTACAGGCTACATTATTGTATTCAAAAGAAATATTTATTTACACTAAACCCATTTTACATTCCTTGGTTGTAAAAGGATTGTATTCGGATACCAGTAGTCACTTATCAAAACACACTCTCTGCTATTTCTTACAATAGAGAAATATATCAAAACAATTTAATATCAGGCTACTAGATAACTAATTATAATAATTTAAGCATTGTACTTGTCTGTGTTCTCATGTTCAGTGCTACATAGAGCAGTGAGGTCTGTAAACTTCCAGCAACCAACAGCTATGGCTAATGTTGAAGATGGCATTGGATAGGAGCTTGAAAAGTGAAAAACAGGATCACCATCTAGGAGAAAAAGCCAAAAGAATTGAAACAATTATTATGTCATGGGTATTTGTGATATCTCAGCTTTAAGCTACCACATATGTGAGTTGCTTTGTTTTTTTTTCAACTACAGTGCATAACTAAATAAGAACCTCTTAATTAAAACATGAGTAGATCAGCAATAATTTAGGTTTGATAACATAACTTAAACCACCATTCCAGATGTGACATAATAGCTTCCCTTGTAAAAAAAATTCTACACCCACAAATTTATATCAAGGGAGTTTACTTACTCTGGTTTTCAGTAACTGTTGGTGGTGTCTCCCCTGTCATAACAACCACAGGTTCATGGATGCCCCTGTCAGTCAGTGTGATAGAGCAGTGCCATGTTGACATTGCCTGTGGCATGTCTTGAGAAGGAAACAGTGACCTGTTGTTTAACTGGTGACCGCAGGTGAGCACACATGGGCTGAAAAATGAAGTGGGATAATTAAAAGAGAAAAATTAATAAATCTATGCCAGCAAGTTTTAACAGCCACTAAATTTCTACCAATCCCCAGGCCTAGGGCTAAACCTAACTTTGATACCAACAGTGAAAAATGTAATATAATACTGTTTTGTATTGACTTCAAACACACAGAAACCAACAAATCACCATAACAAATAGTAACACACATAATTCACCCTCAGAAATAAAAATAAAATGCACAAAATATATGGTACCAATGTAGGAAATGGATTTTCAGTTTATAGCAGAATAGGAATAAATTATTCATTGATATGATATGAGAGTCTATAAATAATCTATTATTAAAAAATTATTTACCTTAAATTCTGATCTTTTGTCCACATTAATGAGGGTCCATCATGAAATGTTTTATAATTAATTTTTATAACAACCTCACTAGTGTTAGGATAAACATTTGGTAAACAAATTTTTAAGTAGTGTTTACTAACGTGAAATTCTAAAAAATTTATACTTTCAATAGGACATTTTTCCAATGATTCGTATTTCAACAAATAATTTTCCATGCAACATTGTGCAATCTGTATAGAAGTTCCGCCAGTGCAGACATGACTATCTTTTTTGTGTAAATCATACAACATGCAGGAATCAACATCCAATGCAAAACAATCCAAAACTATTAAATCACTGCCTTTCGAGTTAGTTATTGGAGCAACAATTTCAGGATTAACAACTTCCTTATCTGAACAAAAAATATTTCCATTGTTAAAATTACAGAAAATTGTTAGTGACCCTTTAAAGGTTCGTGAAGAAAAACTGCAGGATAAATTTATAACAAAATGTTGAACTTTCACATCAAAAAAATTTGAAGATAACGGCAAATCGAACTCGTGTTTATTCTGCTCTTTACTTGAAATTCCTTCCATAATAAATTAATAATGCAGGTTGCTTGATTGTGAGCTGTTACTTTTTACATTTTAATCGTATGATGTTTGCAATTCATGTCTTCTAGATATACTAAAACCTATTTTATATGTATATTATGTATCTTTTCGATTTGAGTTAGATCTATTTTAGCTGTCTGCTTTGTTTACCTTTTTCGTATTATTATCTGGTTTCGATAAATATTACTTTAATTTCACTTTTTTATTTATCCATTTGTGTTAAAATTTAAATATTTATTTTCCAAGAAAGTAGATCTATATATTTTTTAAAAAATCAACATTTAATTGAAAATATTCATTTAATATTTCTGTAAATTTGTATTTAAAGAAATGAGTTATGTCGCCGTTCCTTCATTTTGATCTTATTCGTTAACTTTCAAAAAGGCAGTTACATTTTTAATAAAAAGCTTTGTGTCCATAGTGACAAGCCAGTGCCCCGAACTAATGACTGATTTGTTATGATCTTTTAGTTTTATTTGAATGAGATTTCTTAAAAAATCTACGTAGATGAGCAAAAAGTCAGTATCCGTGTCAGCGAAAGCTAAACACAGAAATAACTCATCCAGAGATCGTTCTTCTTCCACTACAATGGCAAAATCAGGAGAAGAAGAGTGGTTAGCAGCTGATATTGAAGAGCATGCAAAAATGATGAAGAAACTTATAAATAACACTGAATTCAGGTACTTAGCAAAACATGTCATACTGCACCAGTATATACTATATAGTATATAGATCTAGATCTAATTTACAATTGTTTGAAAAATAATGTTAGAAACTGACTTTTATCAAATATTTCTCAATTTTAAATTTAAGGGCCAGGTTGTTTTTGTAAATTGTAATTTACTAATTGACAATTGTAGGCCTAATGGACACCAGTGAGTTGAGGAAAATCCTTCCCTAATGTTGTTGACATTGAATACTAATGTTGTTGACATGGAATACAAATGTGCTTTTTTAGATTTAGGACCGTAAAAATAATAAAAGATAAAATTTTATTAAAAACTTAAGCCTAAAATTAATTCAGAAATTTAATATTTTTAGAATCAATGCTATACAAGTTGCAGATCCAGAGAACTTCAAAATAATTTGTTGAGTTTAAGGCTACATTTCTATTTATTTTCATCAAGCCTAAGTTATAACCCGATGTTTCACTTTCGTAAGACAAACATTGTCGATTGGCTGTACAGGAACTCCGTGATCGATTTCTGACAGCCCCACTTGATAGTTTTTTTGTTTACAAAACTTTGCAGATCAAGTTTTTAAATAACAATGCAAATTTAAACAACATGACCTAGTTTTTCATTTTTTAGCTTACAATGTGTACAATAAAATTTATGGCGGCCTATCGAATAGCAGGATGCCATTGTTTATGTCGCCATTACACATGAAAACCAAATTGTTTTTGCTTTTTTTTTTAATTTTTATTAAGTTACCTAAAATATTAAAAACATCAAATACATCCAACCTTTAGTAAAGTCCGAAAAAACTAGACAGGCAGGATTTTATAACCATATTAATTGTAACTACGCCGTGCATGATTTTTAAATTAATTTATGGACCTCTCAACTACCTTTGAGACTTTTCTTGCTGGTGTCCATTGATTAACCCTTTGAGCCCTGGCCTCCCTGGCCTAATTTCTCCCATTTCCTGAGCTCCCAGGGCCAAACCAATTTTCACTTATCTGCTTCCAACTTTGCCTATAACTTTTGAACCGTTTGAGATAATCAACGTCACTATCATCACAATATAGACCAGGAATATTATCTTCTTCATCAGAATCAATAAGTAGTTGTATTGCCTGAGATGCAGTCATTCTACTTCTTTTGTTGATATTTCGGTCTTTTGCTTCATCTTTTGCACCAACTTTATGTGCTGAAGTCGATGGCTGTAAACATTTTCACTTTCCCTAAAATCTATTTTTAGAATCATAATCCTGCACTAAAAAGACATATGCGAAGTTTTAGTCAGTGTTCCGCTAATTATATTTAATTAAACAGTATACCGGCCGCTAGGAATATAACGCTAGATCATTGGGCCGGAAAACCGGCTTTTCTGACATATATGCCTAATGTTGAAGCCTTTTTAGCAGCCTGGCAGGCTCTAAGGGTTAATTAATAGTATTTAGCCTAGGGCTTAATAAATTATTAATGTAGTATCAAACTATATTTTTTTATACTCTGTGTTGACTGAGCTAAAAAAATATTTTAGAAAGAAATCAGTGGTTTTTAAAACTTTTAGGGGAGGGGGATTGTAGGCTGAAGTGTGGCTTTATTTTATAGGTGGGGGTCTGGCTTTTATAAAACTGTATGGTGATGGTGAGATAAAAAAAAAGTAACAAAAGTGTGATATAACTTATTGATGACCCCTGGAAAGAAATGGAACCAAAATATGAGTACAAAGATCTTTTAAGTCAGTGTATAGTGTATAACATAATGTGCTTTTAACATTAACGTTTATATAGATCTAAAAGCAAACCATCCTCATTAAAATGTGTTTTTTTTTTATTCCTTGCAGTGATATAAAATTCCTCATTGGCCCTAGCAGAAAACAAATACATGCTCATAGATGTATATTATCAGCACGGTGTGCAGTCTTCAAAGCAATGTTTGCAGAGAAACCAACAGCAGGTGATAAAGAAATACCATTTGTTTTGTCAGATATGGCTCCTGATATATTTCTTACTATGTTGGAGTACATATATACAAACTGTGTTACACTTTCACCAAAATCAGTGAGTATCATCTAAATAAATGAAGTTTTGTGGCATGTACATATATTTTATACTTGCTGTAAATTACAGCTATATTGATGAGTTTTAGAGGTCAGCATGGTTGGGTAGGTTAAGCTCATTGTTGCTGAAGCCATAAGTCATGAGTTCAAACCCCCGGACAGATGAGGCTCGATAGCTGTGGACAGCCATTCATCTAGCAGAGACAACTTCAAAATCAAACAACTGTTGTCTTGTAGTTTGTCCATGTTTGGACAAAGATTATGTAAACAAAACCAAAAAGAAAAGCAGGTTGAACTCGTAGTCAACGGCCTTCACGGTGCATAACTAGTTGACATGTACACTTAATTGTGTTGGATAAATCTATTTCAACACTAAAAATAAGAACAAAGAAGAAGAAAAGAAGAGGAGTTTTAAATGCAACCTTTTGAAATTAATTTTATGTTTGTTTTCAAATTGTTGTCAATAACACAATTGTCTTTAACTTGCGTTGCAATACAAAAGTGCCACTGTAAATTTTATCATGATTACTAGTTATAATTGTGACCAGATTGAAAGACTATTTTTGTTTTATAGGCATTAGATGTTTTAGCCACATCCCTGGAGTATGGGCTTGATGGCTTAAGAGATGTGAGTACAATTTTTTTAAATTATAGGCCAATGGTGACATAATAGTTAAATAGATTACCTGTAAAATTAAAGCCTATGGGATAAACTTTAAGATATCTCTCCTTAACTGTGATGTGTATGTTCTTTAACTTTTAAATTTTAATGTTCTTTTAAAAGCTCTGTGTGGATTACTTGGAAAATAAATTATCAGTTAGTAATGCCTGTGATGTAATGCAAGCGGCAGTAACTTACAATCAGAATGATTTGAAAGAAAAAGCCTTGGATTTTATTGAAGACAACACTGAAGTAAGTATACCTATAATATCTATGTCTTCTATCTGTTTACATTTTTTCTTCTTACTAAAAAGTATTATTGTTAACTCAAATATTAATTTACAGGAAGTATTTAAATCAAAAAGCTTTCAAGAAATAAGTGAAGACACTTTGGTCTCTATTTTACGATCTAATAGACTGAACATGGATGAGGTGGATTTGTACAAGGCTGTGAAAGAATGGGCAACGATCAGTGCGGTTAGATACTTTTAACTATTTGCCTTTAATTCAGTTTCTGGGTGTGCGTACATAGTGAGTTTAGTGTCAAAACACATTTAGAGAGACATGTGAACAGGTTATTTTTAATCCTATTTTCTGTTTTTTAAAGAAATATTTCATAAAATAATTATTGTTTATGTTTCCCAATTTTTTATTCATGAAAAAAACTTTTGCTGACATTTTTCTTTTTAAAATTGATTGTTTTTTTGGGTGACTAATCAATGTTTAATTAAACAATCAATTTAATTAATTGGATAAAAAATTAATTATCTTTACCAGGTTGTCAATAATAAACAGTTACATGAGGTGGCTAGGGATGCTGTCAAAAATATAAGACTGCCACTTTTGACACCCAGTGAACTCAAAGGCCTGGAAGAGGATAACAAAAAAGATCATTTTATTCCAGTAAGTATCCAAGAGCAATAACTCTGAAAGCATTGTAGTTTTTGGTTTATCTTTAATTATAGACACTCCCAGAATATTAAGGCTATAAGATCAGTATTATTATAACTGTTATATTTTAAAATATCTTTGTTGGTCAGTTGAAGATATGATGATTTTTCCACAGAATGCCATAATATAGTTCTGCTATGATTGATCTCAATTGCCTTTTGAATGACATTTCTATTGTTTTATTTTAATTAGGTTGAGCACTTTGCCTCAGCCTGGAGGGTGCATGCCCTAAAAGAAGGTGATAAGGAAAACATCTTGTCTTGTTGTAGACGTGGTACAACCCCACGAGATCACCATAAATATTTGTCAGACAATTCTCATGCTGCTTAGTATAAATAATGAGATTGCTATAAATATTTGTCAGACAATTCTCATGCTGCTTAGTGTAAATAATGAGATTGCTATAAATATTTGTAAAATAATTTTCATGCTGTAAAAGTGTAATTAATTTTTGTTTTTAAGTAAGTTACTGTTATTAGAAATGTTTAAATTTTTAAACTAGCTTTAATTTTAATAACTGTTTATACAAAACATTAGATTTACTGGGTTTTTTAATTATAGACAGATGTAAATAAAAAATCTTCTTTAGTTTACTTAAACATTTATTGTTCATTACAAACTTGTATATAATGAATACTTAATTATTGTAAAAAAAAAAGTACATTATTGTTATGACATTTTTATAGTTCATTGAGAAAAGCTTTAAAAAATGGCCAACACAGTGGGCTAATCAGAAGTTTGCTGACATGTTTTTTAATGAAAAAAAAATGAAATAAAAACTATGTTACTAGATACAAGTTACGAGCAACAGAAAGAAATGAGGAGAGTTACATTCAAATATCAAATATTTGGCTTCATAACACACATTTAACTCTAGTCATTTCTACTTAGCTAATATTTTTGTGTTACGTTACTCTTTTATTGTACACAACAATGAATTGGTTGATTGTAATTACGTACTTTATTATCATTGATACAACATTAATATTATTTTTACATAAAATAGCTTACATACACTGTTTTTGACACATTTTAAAAAGTGAACTCTAGGTCTATAGATCTTAATAAACAATTGTTAGTAAGGGAAATAAAATATCTAAATTTTATATTTTGCTCCTGTTGCTTGTATTGTGAAGACACCATTATTGCAGTTGGCTTATTGGTTGTAAAAATAGAAAAAAAAATAATAATTTGTGACTATTTTAAGAATACCATAGGGCCCTACATTGAAACATGTGATATATATCAACTAATATCTAGAGATCCATGAAATTGATAAAATTTTGGAGTAGGTTTGTAAAAAAAAAATTCGGCATTATTATGTATACATTCATTGAGTTCAGTCAGCTCAAGGCATCCCTCAGGTGAGGTCAATATGACACTGTCCTATCACACTGACTGACAGGGGCATGAATGGGCCTGTGGTTGTTATGACAGGGGAGACACCACTAACAGTTACTGAAAAACCTGAGTAAACTCCTCTAAAAAAATGGACTCAACAATACGGAAAGGTGGCTCATAAGTGTATTTCACAGAAACAGGTGAACTCTACTTCATCTGACAAGTCCGAAAGTCAAACTTTTTTACTAACTAATATTATTTAGAACAACTGTTGGGTTTTTTAGCAATAAGGCAAGGTAATGCATGAGAGGAGTAGTTAGGCCAATATATGGGACTCACCAGCTGGGACTCTACAGGCTAAAGCTCTGCACTGTATATGTAAGTATCTGGATCCGGTTACCTAGGCCTGCTTAGGTTACAGATAATTGCAAGCTGTTAGATATTGCAGGTAGAAATTAAAACTATGTAAATTACCTTTTTATTTTATTTACAAAACTGGTGGTAGAGGGGTAGAATTTATTAGCCCTGCTTACCATTTATTCGTGTAGGGCGCTGGGGTGGACGGGCTGTGTACAAGAGGCCCGGGAACTTTTAAAAGGGACCCTTAAGTCCAGGCTGTAATCTAGGCCTCGTCATAATATCGACATGCCCAGAAAGGTAGCGACCCATTCCGGGGCAAGATATCAATGTTGCGCCCCCACCACCACCACTCTCTCGAAACTTAAATAACGCACATATATTTTGTAAAGTAATTGTTCGATTAAAATCCTATAGGCCTACATGATGAAATATTGACGTCGCAGTAACAGCGAGTATAAGCCTCTACTTAAAGCATGAGAAAAAAATTATACACGTCACAATCCTTTTCAACAAGCGGTCGCATATATTTGGCGCATCAAACTCAAACCCAGATTAGCCTGGGAGATTTCTATTGTGTGAACGATATTGAACGTAGTCACACTCGTATTGGTATTTAGTTGTTGAATATCTACGTAGAACTGTTAACACATTATAGGATACACAAACATGCGATCGAGTGCGATCTACTTTACCCTATCTCATACGATACCCTTATAATCATCCTCACGTCTCAGCATATATATATATATATATATATATATATATATATATATATATATATATATATATATATATATATATATATATATACATATATAATAGGCCTATTTGAAACGTAGGCCTTTTTGAAAAGTGGGAGGAGGGATTTCAGTTCGTCACTTTTCTATGTACAATGTCTTCGACTTGATTTTGAACATTAAATTTCTCTCTGAAGACACTAAGAGTATTTTTTAAATCCAAAATGTTAGGGGCATTTCTTCTGTGTTGTTCGGTGTGAAATCAACCAAACTGTAGTGCTTGAGATTTGATTGAAAATCTGATCGGTTCAGGCCAGATTACTTTACGCATATGACGATCTACAATAATTATTGATTACCAATCAATCACTTACATTAAGAAACGTCGGTGACTTTATCAATATTGACTAAAACTTGATTGAGGACCTTCAACGTAAATTGAGACCTTACTATTCAAAAGGAGGGTAGACATGTTTACTAGGTTAGCGAGGCAGTAGCGTAGCGAGGGGGGGGGGGGCGGGGGGGGGGGACACATGTCCCCGGGCGCCGACCTTAGGGGGGGGCGCCAAATTGAAAGTTTGAGGGGGGGGTGCAAATAAAAATTTGAGGGGGGGGGATGCAAATCGAAAATTTGCTCCCGAGGGGGCGCCAAATTGAAAGTATGTCCCCGGGCGCCGGGAAGGGTCGCTACGCCTCTGTAGCGAGGGGAGGGTGAGATATTTTGAAACACGATTGGGGAAAAAGGATAGATGATTTAGCCTATATGTAAAAGAACATTTTTGCGGGAATAATTTTCCGAATAAACCTATGAGACAGACACTGCTGTGCTTCTAGACTGTGACGTGAATATCCAAAGAGAAGCCGCCTATAAATTACAGTGCTACAGGTACGCCCTATATCAGGAAAACAAAACGGAACAAAAGCATCACATAGTGACACCAACAATGTGGCACAAACAAAGTGACACCAACACAGTAACATGAACACGGTGACATGAACACTGTGACTCGAACACAGTGACACGAACACAGTGACACGAACACAGTGACACAAACACAGTGACATAAACACAAGTACACCAACACAGTGACATGAACACAGTGACACGAACACAGTGACATGAACACAGTGACACGAACACAGTGACATGAACACAGTGACACGAACACAGTGACACGAACACAGTGACACGAACACAGTGACATAAACACACCAACACAGTCAAATGAACACAGTGACACCTACACGGTGAAACCAACACAGTGACATAAACACAAGGACGCCAACACATTGACACGAACATAGTGACATAAACACAAGGACGCCAACACAGTGACACGAACACAGTGACACCAACACAGTGACTCCAAAAAATGACACCAACACACTGACACGAACACAGTGACACCAACAAAGTGACACGAACAAAATGACACCAACATAGTGATACTAAGACAATGACACCAACACTGTGAAACCAAGAAAATGACACCAACACAGTGACATAAACACAAGGACACTAACACAAAGATACCAACAGTGACACCAACACAATGACATAAACACAGTGAATGTTGCGTCCCTGTGACCACCAACTCTAATGGGTACCTGGCTCACATTAGGAAAAATAAAGGTACAGTGTTCAGCTCACCATCGGATCAGATGCCGAAGTCATTGAAACATGAAATATATGCTACTTTATCTGCCCAATGTGAACAGGAAAAAGTGGTCACGCACGCGCGCACACACACACACACACGCACACACGCACGCACACGCACACACACACACATATATATATAATTCGGCGCCTTTTTTGCTCTTTTCGCTCCCCCTACAACGAAAACCTGGATACGCCTCTCATATATATATATATACATATATATATATATATATATATATATATATATATATATATATATATATATATATATATATATATATATATAATCTTTACCCGTTGAGAGTGTGTGTTTGAACATAAGTAACGTTTACATAAGTAAACGCGGCAACACATTTGCTAATCGACTTCATCGCTAAAGGTTAAGCAAATCACTTGAAATTAATCAAACTGTGGGCAATAAGATAATAGAACAGTTTAAAGCTGGATCTGATCAATAAGTCTTTTCCAATACACTCCGAATAATAAGTTCGTTTTTCATTGCTGTTCTGCTAAACAAGATTTCAATTAGTTTTTTTTAATGGAGAAGGTTGGCGTTTGTCAAGTTTTAAAAGACAATATAAAATTAAGTTATGTGCACAGCAGCTTGTCTCAAAAAAGTTTATCGTCCAATTGTAAACTGAGTGCAGTATAAATCAACGATTGTAGGCCTACACTAAATTAGTTAGGCTTTTCTTGATCTGTCCTCTGAAACTTTGAGAAACGTAGCTAGGGAAGGGTGGGTGGGTCGGCCGTCAAGGGCGCCGACTGTAGGCGCAAAACGGGGGAGTACAAAAATAAAGCTAATTTCTGAGCTGTATTACTGAGTTATACAAAGTTGAGAAAATCGAAATTTCTGCTGAGCTTTACATATTGATTTTACTGTTTTGTACATCACTTGTTTGACATCAAAATATAACCTGTTAAGGAATAATCTTTCCAAACTGAGAGGTGGGGGGGGGGGGGGGGGCGCAAAATCCCAGTAGACTAAATAGTATAGAAAGAAATATTCTTTTATTTAAAAATTGCAATTTTATTAGGATGGTAAGTCGAGATGCGACATTTTTGGCAGTGATTTTTGTGATGATGTTAGATGCCGGGGAAGCGGCTTTACAACATACACAATAAATAGCATTTATTACACATGGGTTTTTATAGTTTTATTGTTCTTTTTTATTCTTTTATTATTCTTGATTATTTACATTTCGCATACATCTAAATTGTGTAGATCTATAATAATTTCAAAATTAAAAGTTAAAAATTATAATAGATTTAGATCTACGTAGTAGGTTATATTTCTAAAGACTAGGCTATGCTATTACCTCCCCTAAAACTGGAATTAGATACTTTGACCCCAAACCCCATGTGAATGGTGGCCTGATAAAACAGGTAAGGCCAGGGAAAGTTGAAATCATTTAGCTGCTTAGCCAACAACAAAGTGTGCTACGAGAGAGTCATTTATTAACGCGGTAAGTTAAAATATGTTTCAATAATTATAACTAGAAGTCTAACATGTTTAACAACTAGATTTAATTTTTATAGCTGTTCAGATTCTAATCATTTTAACGTAAAGTTATAGAAGGTCGGGGTTTATTTTATTTTTCAAAAAAATGAATCGCTGTCTCTAACAATCATGGTGCCGGTTTCATAGTAACGACAAATCAGTGTAGGCCTACTCATTGTTTGTAGACACCAAATGTACTGTTAGGAGCTTACAGATCTAGATCTAGTTTACGATAACATTTAACATTTTAATCCGTCGTAAGATAACATCTAGATTCTAGATCTAGATCTAGATCTAGATCTCTAGACTAGATCTAGAAAATCTAGATTCTAGAAATCTAGATTTAGTCTAGATTCTAGAGTCCTAGACTCTAGACTAGTCTAGACTCTAGACCTGGAGATTGACTACTCACCTCTACTCACTACGTGACTACAGTCAATAGTCAATACAATAGTGAGACGAAGTCTAGACTAGACCTAGATCTAGATTAGATTTCTTCTAGATATTAGATCTAATCTAGTCTAGGTCTAGACTAAAAAAAAAAACATTAAGAATTTCAGTCTTTAAAATCTGGGGTTTTTTTTTAAAGTTTTTTTTTTTTTTTAATTAGATTTAGATCTAGATCTAATCTAGATCTAGAATCTAGATCTAGATCTATGTGCAAATGTAAATAATTAGGCTGGATGATCTATCTAGAATGATCTAGATCTAGGCCAGTATTTTATTCAGTATGCCTACCTAATTTATATAAAGGTCCATTAACTCGGCCTATAAAATGGAAATAAAACATCAAACAACTTGATGAATTAAGTAGGCCCTAAGCTCCCATCCCGCCATAGTCTTACATACATTTCCACTAAAGAAAGATCCCCCTACGCTCACCAAAATTCAATCAAATTACAGCTTATGACATCCCACTCCCTCTCAAAATAACAATTATTTTTTTTAAAAGCAATTTTTTTTACAGTATCAGCCTGAGCAAACAATTATTATTATAATTTACCAAACTAATTTTTAAACATGCAAATTAACTGCAATACTTCACTTCCTACAATTACTAAAAATTATTTTTACGAATGAAACGTTTCCCCCTTGTCCCACAGCCTCAAGCCCTTTGATGTCATTTCTCTGACATCTGCATGGCCTCACACTTGAAAAATAAATTTTTATTTTCTGCTTAAAATTTTTTAGGATTGTAACATTTTCAAAATTAATTGGTCTAATAAACTAAAAGTGAAAATAATTCTTTGTTTTTACTTGGAGATTACATTTTTGTTTAGCCAGCATATATTACAGTCCGTTGAATGTCTTCTAGAACTGAATCAACGAGTTAAAATAACTTTGAGTATCTTGGTTAAACAGTTATACTGAATGAAATATTTTAAAACACACATAACCCTTTCTTAACATTTAACAAAATATACTGTTTTTCAATTTCTTGCTCTCCAGTTCTGAGTTTTATTCCAAGACCACTTTACAAATAAGGCTGCTAATAACTTATCCATTCATTTCTGTATTCCCTAGAAAGGAACAACCTCTCAAATAAGTTTGATCAAGAATGGATCAAGAAAGTTTAGTAGCCAAGGCTATAAAAGGCTATGATTATATTTTTGAAAATGCTGGTAAATGTGCTTTTGTTGGTCTTACATTGTTTGAACACTACCAATTCACTATTATTAGGGTTGCCAGATACCTTTTCCGAAAATACTGGACACCTTTCCATCCTTCCCTTCTCAGGTATGCCGCAAAGCAGAAGAAGGGGGGTAACAGAGTATTATTCATATACTTGTCCAGTATTTATATTTATTTTATCCTGGACAGTCTGCTCAAATACTGGACTGTCCAGTTCAAAACTGGACACCTGGCAACCCTAACTATTATAAGATTATTATCATTACAAGTTGTACTTTATGTACTTATTAGGCTGCTAATCACATTACAAAACTGTTTCTTATTTTAGATCCAAGAGTAGAAAATTGGTTCATGATGGGCTCCCCTATTCCAAGTCTAATTATTTGCTTAGCTTATTTTATTTTTGTTTGGATATCCCCTTCATTGATGAAAAATGTGAAGGCATTTGAGATGAGGAACCTTCTAGTAGTTTATAATTTAGCAATGGTTGCCCTGTCAACCTACACATTTTATGAGGTAAGTGGGTTTTGCATATCCTTAAAAACATTTACAGGAATAAGCATGTTGTATTGTAATATATTAATTCTCATATAAAAGCAATTTATTATTAGGGAAAAAAGCTTTTATTATATTCACAAATCACAAAAAAACATATTACAAATAAAAATGCACTAAAAAATAAAAAATAAATTTTGTTTGGAACCTTATTGAAGCTGTATGGTGTTATGACTTAAAATAAAAGACTGTGAGCTCAGTTATGAAAATTGAACATTGGTCTTATGTTATAGAAAGTAAACCTTCACTGAACTCCCTGTGAAAGACAATATATTCTCCATAAGTGAGAATTACTTACTCTACACTTTTTAGTCATTTGTTTAAAATTAAGTTGGCACTTCATAATGTACGTGTAAAATATTTGCGTTAAAATCGCCCAGTTGCTTTTGATCTCTAAAATTCAATTATCTGCCCCTATTTAGTTTGTGCTTGACGATAGGGCATGCAATCAGCCAGCCATGATGACAACCCTCTGATAAAGTGATTGCTAGTGTTTAATCTTCTTATTTCCCTTTTTTTATCATTGAATAAAGTAATTTTAAAATAAAAATTCGACTAATTGCTCTGACTATCTAATTGGCTTAACAACACATTTTCAAAAAAGATCTACCACCAATTTTAGCTCAATTGTAGAATGGGAATGGGTTAAATTAATATTCGAAGATTCGTGTAGCTACAAACACACACATACTTAGTGAACATAATAAAAGCCTTTTAAAAATCAGTCGGAAGAAAAGAAAATAGATATTCAATTGCAATATTTCAGATCTAAAATAATTCAAACCTGTAATACAGTCCTCAACACAACATTTCGTCTTGGTGTTTTTTATTTTTTTCCTTTGTTCTTTCATTCAAATTGAAATTCAATTTTTTCAATTCTGTAAATAGTTACTGTCATCTGTTTTTAATATCTGTTTACAGTTTTTGATGAGTGGATGGCTCACTGGATACAGCTTAGGGTGTCAGCCAGTGGATTATTCCAATTCTCCACAGGCTGTCAGAGTAGGTCATTTTTTGTTGCATAGTTTTGTGTGCTACTTACATTAAGTGTGTGATGCTTACATTACATTGATGTTTCTAGAATATTTCACATTTCTTTGGCCTTGATCAAAAAATTTTAATAACATGCAATAGATTTTTTAAAATGACGCTTACAAGCTTTTCCAGAAATTAAGTTCTAGGTAGATGTACAGGCAAACACTTTCATCTTTTAAAAAAGTAAAGCTGGGTGTAGACATGCTTCATCCATCTTGATTAATAAATGTCTGATTCATCACAACTACCATCATCCTCTTTTAATTTTTCTCATCATGTCAGAAATTCATGTTCAAAGCTAAGTTGACTTCAGAATTCACACAAAGTTGCAGTTACAACATTAATGTGACCTTCAGTTGGGTACAACTGTGAAGTGACAAAAACATGCACTATGCACCTCATCAAGCTATCAAATAAAGAAATGTTCTGTTACATGACTTTAAGGCTATACTACAACAAATAATCTGATCTATTTACAGATGGCAAGAGTTTGTTGGCTTTTCTACATTTCTAAATTCATTGAGCTGTTAGACACTGTAAGTAGAAGCAGGCAGTTAGACTGGCTAGCTTAGAATTTACAACTTAAGTTATGCTGATGTTTTTTATGAACAGATGTAAAAAAATATTTGAAATTGTTTTCAGGTTTTCTTCATCTTGAGGAAAAAGTTTAACCAGGTTTCCTTCCTGCATGTTTTCCACCATGGCATCATGCCCATCTCTTGGTGGTTTGGGGTCAAGCTTGTGCCTGGTATATATTTTTACATTATCTCTGCTATTTAAAAACCTGACTCATTTAGTTATTAAATAAATTTGTTTATTAGGTTAAGCTGTTAATGCTTAGATCATCTTGTTAGTAATGTTAAAAACATTTTAAAATGTTGTATTACAGGTGGATTTGGTACCTTTCACTCTCTGCTAAATTCATTCATCCACTTGGTGATGTATACATATTATGGCCTTTCTGCTCTGGGTCCTTCATTCCATAAATATCTGTGGTGGAAGAAATACATGACAAGTATGCAAATGGTGAGCTTATCTATTCAGTTTTAAATTAATATTGCTTAGTTATAGCAAATTTAAAAAGTGAAGAAATTAATTATTTTATTACAATCTAAAAATGATAGTAATTTTTTACAATAATTTTAAAATTTATTTTGATCAAAAAAATTTCTGTGCCTGTTATGATAAAATTCAAACACAATGTAAGTGAATTTACTAAAATGAAATTTCAGATTCAGTTTGTCGCTGTAACAATCCACTCGGCACAGCTGTTGTTCATGGATTGTGACTACCCCATCTTTTTTGTCTACTGGATAGGCTTGTATGCCGTTATATTCCTTTTCATGTTTGCCAAGTTCTATGTTCAAGCCTATCTTAAACCAGCCTCTTCTCATCAGAAGACAGTGACCAATGGATCTACCAAATCTATAGCAGAATCCAAATCTAAAACCAGTTAATTTATATTTTTTATGACTATATATATATCGCTTCATTTACAAATAAAAACATATTTCATAATAAGCTTTGCTCAAGTAGCTTATCGTTAACAATCATTATATAAAATTGATTTAAATACCTGATCTTTTTAATTTGGGGGGAAACAGCATCAGCTTTCTTTTATTTCAGCATACATTCTGTGATAAGCAACTGATTCATTTAAGATATTTTCATTGTCATTCTGTTATCTATTAAATATATTTCCAAGTTGTGCTATAAAAATGTTATTAAGGACCAGATATATTTTTACAATTCAAAATTTTTTGCCCTCACTAGAATTACTTCTAAAAAATGTAGTCTTTTTTAAAGAAGTATTTCTCTTTGTTTCATTTTAATTTTAACTTTGTTCTTTCTTGTTTGATCTCAAATCTATAACCATTACCTCTCTTATCACTTACTTCCCTTAAATAAATTACCACATGCTGTATATCTGCATTAGTATCAGGCCATGCTAGCAAATCAGCTAGTGTGAATCAAATATTTCATTTTGTTAAAAACACACTAGCTGCCTTATGGAAAAAAAAATCATTTTATCATAAACTGCTTCAAACCTCTACTATGGCAGCGTATAACTATATATTCTGTCATTTGTATTGTTAATCATTTAATAAATTTTTAGTTTTCAAAGCTTTATCACACATTTTACTTTTTAAGTGTATGGAATTATTTAGAATAAAATTGTACATTATTTTGATATCTAAACCACACAATGTCACAAATAATGCGATTAGATTTGTTTATCAAAATTAGTTTATATCTCTAAATGCAATAGTAAGACTGATATTTTCTAGTTCACAATAAAGTAATCTAGAACCAGTATTTTTTTTTTTAAATGGTCTAACTATATTTGGAATAAAGCAAAAAAAAATTATGTGCTGTTACTGTTACATTAGTATGTGGATGTATGTAATTTTAGGTTAAACCTCTGTTTTTTTTTAAAAAATTGTTATAAAGTTTGCTTGATGCCATAAGAGAACATAAAGTTTCAATTTCCTCTGTGCCTATGTCATTGATTGAAGTGTCTACATATACTATTACATGACTAATTTTTATACACCACACACATTTACGTGTTTAAATTCAATTATGTCTAAAAATCAAAAATGTTCTCAAGCCCGAACTGTTAAATACATCATCAGTATTTTGTATGTTATGTTGAAAAATAAATGATCACGTTCCTTTTTTCAGTTCACTTTGATATATTATCTTATATTTTGCACTGACTATTTTCCCTACTTGTATTGTTAATTACACCAGATTTCAGTTGTTAGAACTGCCGAATGTTTACAATGTTCTGTTGCATCTCAAGTCATTTTAATTATTTATTTATATCCATAAAACCACTGGACCAGATGAACTAGTAGTATTTCACATCCTAATATTTATTTAGAATTTTGTTTTTAATTAGAAAAGGTTTAAGTTGTTAAAATTAAGCTATGTTAGATCAACTTAGAGTTTAGATGTTGAATTGTAACGATTAGATGACCTAATTTTTAAAACTTTTAAAATGTTTCATTGCATAATTTTTTACCCGTTACGGAAATTTCATATAAATTTGTTAAAATTGAAAAGGCAATTTTGCAATTGAATAAAAGTTTATGAATAATTCTGACCAATTATTTATATCAACAGTTAAACCTGTAGATTGAGCTATTTTTAAATTTCTTATTAATTTGTTTGTTAACCATGGTCTATATTTATTTCTATATTACAAAGATTTTTTTTCTTTTATTTTCACATTGCAAGTGTTGTTAAGCTGGGTGTTTTGTTTTTGTTTTTTTTCTTCAGAAAAGGGGCACACGTTTTATTCCAGTTTAAAACTTATTTTAGTCTTTAATTTGGAAAATAATGCATGTAGGCCTAGTGTTTATCTGGAAAAATTTGTTTTGTTATAAAACATTCTCAAAAAGTTAGTTTTATCATTTAGTCATGCTTTTTTTCAAATGAATGTAAATGAGCGTGTGATTTTTGAGTGTCAAGAGCTTCATCTCAACCAGAAAAACATTTTTTTTTCTTTTTATTAAATTTTATTACATTTGATTTTTTTTTACTTTTATATCACTGTGTATATGGATGTTTTTTATTTTTCTATTTATTTTTATTATTAATCTTGGTATATATAAATGTCATTAAAAAAGTGAAGTAAAAAAAATATACATCATAATAGTAATAGAACTATATCATGATCGAACTGAAAACTCTTTCTTTGTAATGTGAGTCTTTATTATAACATCTCATAAGTTAATTTTCTAACACTACTAAATGAAGTGTTTCTGTTCAATTAATAAGTAAATATAGTATTTTTGTATTGAATATTTAAATCTCAGTAAATTTCATGAGTGAAAATTGTCTGTAGAGTAACCAATATTTATCACATTAATGGAATGGTGTTTACTTTTAATTTCAGCTAGACATCTATTATATATCTAGATATCGAGTGAATTATTAATTGGAGTGTGTATTAATAAAAACAAATCGTTAGGTACTATAAATGATATGTTTGCATGTACTTTGTTTTGTAAAAAGTATCACAAACAAATTAAAGATGGCAACATGCTATAATACAATCTCATTCAATCTTATTTTTCATTAGGCCTAAAAATGCTTTTAAAAAGCTGAATATAGCACCAGCATGAGAGAGGATTGATTGAATAGAACTATTGATGTGAAATGTAGTAAACATTACAAAAAGGAGTTGTTTATGATTTATAAGCCATTGCTAAATTATGATATGAGGAATTTTTTAACAGTACTTTTGCCATCTATACTTATTAAAATTTCAACTATAAAATACAAAGACATTTATGAATATGTACGTTTCATATTAAAACGTGTTGCCTTAGCCTTGGCTGAATTTACTGCATAAGGTGAGACCATAGTGTGATCACAAGTTGACATAAATATGGTTGAACATTATTTCTTAGCAAGGAATGGAAATTTCACTAAATTTTCTTTTTATAGCGGGTTGATGATTTATGTTTATTCATCTTAGAAGAGATCCAGTGATTACAATGGTAAAAAAGGTATTGTACGGTAGAATCCATAATAGTGACCCCTCTATAGCTTTGTATGTTTACACAGGTGAACTCTACTCCATCTACCTTAATCTTAAGGACTAATGCTAAACTGTTTATAATTTAAATATTGTAGGCATTGGTTCTTTTTAATAATTCATTATGCACAACAGATGAGATCCCTGCAGTTGTTACTCTCCAAAAAGCTTTGATTATTACAACGTATCTACAGAACGTACCCATCAAAAAGAAATTTGGTAAAATCAACTTAATTTGCATTAATATTTTCCTAGGATAATTATTGATTTTATAAAATGTGCATAAATATTAAATTATGTTACGTCCACAGTATTAGTTAGAGATATGTTTAAATTCATATTTTCAACTAAATCTCTTCATTAAAAGTGTGGACTGTAAAAAAAAAGTTGACACATCAGACCAACATGACCAACCAAAAAACACAATAAAAAGTAATCAATATTTATTTTAAATATACAATGCAAATTGTTTTACACTATCTGTACTAATCACTTAACCAATGAGTTAATCAGCTTATTTCTTATATGAGCCTTTGAAGCACAACCTATCCATAAGCTAGAGGGTAATCTTGCTTTAACAAAAACCACCATTGTTTGGTGCATTCATAGTAACAATTGTTCACCATAGTACACTTAGATCTTTGATGCACATATAATTATCCAATACAAACAATCCCTGGATCTGGACTAACTAACAAGTCTCTCAAGTGCAGGCACAAAAAAAAAGTAAAAGCTTGAATTATTCAGCCAATTCCTCTAAACTGTGCTTGCGTGTTATTCTTTTATTCCTTTCCTTCAGTCGTCTTTCCCGCTCCCATTCCTTTACTCTCATAGTTTGGCTGAAATAAAAGAGTAATTTTAAAATAAATGGGGGATAATTCATAGAAAGATTTATTATACTTGACACCATTGTTTAAATAAAGCAGGAGTGATCTCCCCTAAACTTTCTCAAATGTTTTCATATAACATTACAGGGGATGGCAACTCGGGATATAGACATGACTTTTAATTACTTAAACTGTTTAAAATAAAATTTGATAGAAAAAAGAATAGCGCACAAAGTGAACAGCAAACAAAGTGTGTATAATAGTGCGGAACTTTATAAATTCATATGAATTTTTTTTTAAAGAAATAGGAAATAAAGTAAAGTACCACTTCCGGTCACTGGAAATTACTCAAAATTTGAAAGAAAACAGAGAATTAGATCTTTTACTTGTATAGTTTCATCTAACTGAAACAGCCAAGCCACCTGTACTTTCCCAATTATGAGTCAGGTACCCATTAGAGCTGGCTGGACTCAGGGACGTCCTATAGACTTGAGCCTAAATACTATCATAACTAACAAATTCATTGTTTTTAAAGACAGAGGGAAAATAAAATCTATTGAATGCCATTGTCTTTGTGTTAAAATCAGATAATGTATAATTAATACTAATAGTTTCGCTGTCTGTCTATCTATCTATCTATCTATCTGTCTGACAAGAACGCTCTAGAGAAAACACAAGCAATTTAAAAACATGCATAGTAATTCGAAAAACGAAGTATGACGTCGACACATTTAGCGCACAGAGTAGAAAATAATCTCAAGCCGGATAGTGCACACATTGATATGACGTCATTGATTATCGAGTAAACATTCAATACAAAGGCAATTTGGTCTAATCTAAGTGGTTTGCGTGAAGAGTTCCTTTCATACAATTCTTCGGGTAGGTGCGAAGCCCCACCCCCGCGTAAGAACGTTTGAGCCCCCCCCCCCTCGGGGAGGGGGCGGACACTGGAAAAAGTATATAATTATATTTCGTTGAATGGGACGGTAGACATGTTTTTTTAGGGGGGTGGGGGGGGGGGGGGGGGGTGTGTGTGTGGGGGGGGGGGGGGGTGGGGTGGTTTTAATTTAGACTTTTTCCTCCCCGGAGAGGGGTGGTGGTACTTGAAATTTTCGGTGGCGGGGGTAGAATTTTCGGGGAGGGGGCGGACACTGGAAAAAGTATATAAATTATATTTCGTTGAATGGGACGGTAGACATGTTTTTTTTTGGGGGGGGGGGGGGGGGGGGGGGGGGGTGGTGTGTGTGGGGGGGTGGTGGGGGTGGGGGGTGGGGGTGGGGGTGGTGTGTGTGTGGGTGGGGGGGGGTGGTTTGTGTGTGGGTGGGGGGTGGTGTGTGGGGGGGTGGGGGGTGGGGGGGTGGTTTTAGTTTAGAGAAAAGAGACAGCACTATCAGCCTAGCGCCCGGTGTATCCTTCCTCAACGGGCCATTTTTCTCGTATATAATAGCTGTGGTAGTTAGAAAAACTCAACTATCTATGTATGTGAAATGATCTAAAGTGCCTTTGTATATATTATTTTATGGGATGGGCTTTGAGAGAGAAAAAAGTAATTAAATCAGCTTACTCATTCAATTCGCAGTGCTCCCATTCATGCAATTGCTTTGAGCAGTGTGAGATAAGACGAGGAAAGTGCTCCTGTTTACATTTTGTTAAAGCCAAAAAATAATCCACACAATAATCCCTTCTCTTCAGTGGAATATTTGCTTTGTCTAATTCTTCTCTAGTTGCAAGTACACCTATTTGGATAAAATAAAAGTGACTTAATTAACTGGCAAACAGTATCATTTAACACAGCTGATTGTAGCCTTTCCTTTCTGCAAAAACTAGCATGTCAAATTGGTGACAATAAATACACTTATAAGACAAAGCATACAGATATGTTCCCCATTATTAAAAAAATTTGCTGTGTTTAAAAAAAAAAAGTATGCATAATTTAGATTAATAACAAATGTATTCATGACACTAGAAACAGTATTTGTATTTTAATACAAGGGTTAGAAATTATTGACAAGAATTTTTTTGTTAGGACTTTCGGTTAGGTATAGGGTTAAGTGTTGATATTAAACAACAATGTGCACGGCACCACACCCCTTAACTGGGCATACCTATTTGACAGTGTAGTTTTTCTTTTTTATTTCATTTGCAAATTCCAATTGTTTATACTCTCTAACATCAACATGCCTATAAACCCAAAGAAGGGCACTAACTATTTTGCAACAATAAAAGAATAGTAAATAGGAGCTGTTTTACATAAAACTTTGAAAATTCATTCATAAAACAAATACTGGGTCTAGAATGATAATTTTTTAGCGCAATTTCCATTCTGGAGAATTGCGTTTATTAACCCGTCATTTCTGGATGTATGAATGAATGGATGGATGGATGGATGTGTGTCCGCAGCTTTAAGTCGTATCTCCTCCTCAACGAAGCAATATCGATGACTAGTTCCAAAAGCAATTATGTTAAGCAAGTTACGAGGATGAACATAGGCCATAAAAATTCTGGGTTTCTTTCATGGATTTCTCGGAAAAGCCAAAAAACCTAGAACAAATTCAGTTTTTGCTCCATATCTCGGCAACCAGACCACTTAGCGACTTGAAACATTTACCAATCGATTCCTGCCATAATTTAAACCAATATTGCCGAAGAAAGTTTTCAAAAATATCCTTTCGTTCGGTCACAAAAAAATTAATTAAGAATTTTTAAACTGAGCGTCTTGTAGGTTTTTAGCGCAAAAGCTGAGGATCGAAAGGATTTTAATGAGCGGAGGTTCGAAAGGATTTTTAAAATTTTTCCCCTTTTTTTTCGACTGATACGGGAGGCTAGTTTCTATTTTGTTTTGAATTATTAAAACTGCTTGTGTTGCATTATTTATTTGCTGAATATATGATTTATCTCGATTTAATTTACTTATTAATTCAAACGTTATTTTTGTACCCTATTAATAAGCTGAGCTTCGAAAGGATTTTACCATAGCGAATGAGCGGAGGTTCGAAAGGATTTTTTTAAAAATCTCGTTAATAAATATTTTTTCTATTTTCTTTTGAATTATTAAAACTACTTGTGTTGCATTATTATTTTATTTGCTCAATATATGATTTATCTCGATTTAATTTACTTATTAAATCAAACGTTATTGTTGTACCCTATTAATAAGCTGAGGTTCGATATAAGGAAATTGCGCTAAAATTGTCACTAGACTTTTTAATTAACTTGTTTAGTATATTGAGTGGAGGACCTTCCCTATAATTCTATGTAAATTTTATCATTCTGTGATAAATGGGAAAAATTTACAAAAATATCTATTATTCTAATTCTAGTGACTAGTCACCCCTAGCAGCTAGTCTACTGATTTTTTTATGTTCCACAAATAGCTTGTGATCGTCAGCGGGAGAAAAATACCTACATCATCAAGGGTTCACCATGAGTTCACATTGACTTTCTTTCATACATTATAGCTTGGGCAATTGCTATTTGAAATTGTGGTGGCCTCAGTTTTGGGGTCATTGTGAGTTCATATAAGTTTGCTTGTAGTACCATATGTGTGAGATACTTGTAACAGTACAAACTTAAAGAGTTTCGTACTTTACTCATGGCCATGAAAATCTTAACTGGCACGAACATACTTTTAAGAGTAAAAAAAAAAAGCAAAATCTGGAATCTAGATCTAAATAGTGCACATTCAATATTCCTAATTTGGATTTTTCTCACGTTGACAAAAGTAAATTATTATTATCAAAAACTAAAATTCATGAAGAAATAGGCCTAGTGTTTTCCTAACCGTTTTGTGTGTTTCTAATAAAAAACGGATAATCTCACGATATAGCATTGGAAATTATCAGGTAAACCATAGTTTATTTGACCGGTGAAATAAAAATAAAGTCAAGTGCATTAATGTTTTAACTTAATTTAAAGTTTAATTGACAGCAAAAAAGTAAGTATTAGTAAAACTTAATATTAATAGGCTGTTGCTCGTAATTTTTAAACTCCACTAATTTCAAATAAAATTATACCACAAAAAAACAGTATTTTTTTCCCTACACATTGATACCAATTATGTGTCTCTAGCTTAATTAGGAGCTAAGATATGGCCTTTTAAAAAATTGTGGGCGTGGCTAAAACAGCTTAGACCTTCGTCATTCAAGTCAATGTTACATAAACAAAAAAGTTGGCACCGATGGTTTTTTCATTGCATCATCACGGATTCGCATTTTTCGAAAAATTAAAAAATTATAATTTTATTGCATCATCCGGGATTCGCATTTTTTGAAAAACTAAAAAATTATAATCAAGCTTAAAGCCTAAGTTATACTGGACTGAATGTGATTTGAATGAGTAATTACATGCCATTGTCAGCCTCATAACATATTGACTTATTGTTCCATGTACAAAAAAAAATTAATGTAGGTTTAAAATAAAACTAGATCTAGTTATTGTAAAACGAATTATTAATATTTAATACTGTTACTACACTACTATTATTATATTATAGAAATGCACAAGCACATATTACACTGCACACGTTCTTATTGTAATGAACGATATTACTTGGGTAGATGAAGTAGAGTAGACCTACATACACACACACACTACATGATAAATGAAAGTTGCAACTGGTTGCCTTGACGTTACTTTTTCAGCCCCCCCCCCACCCCTTTGTACTTGATATCAGTGTCTATATCAGTAGGCCATAATAAAATTATAAAATAAAAAGGAAACAGCTGTCAAAGTGTGTACCAGTATTTATTTATTACTAGTAAACAATTCAATGTAACAATACTGACAATACAGACATTTCAATGTTTGCTAAAAGAAATATAAATTATTAAAATACAGTTATCAGATCACCACATGAATTTTGATTTTGTCTAATAAAATAGAAACATTTAGGAGAATGGCAAAGTAAAAAACAAAAATTTTTTGCAATAATTTAAAAATATGTTTATCAGAGCAAAGAAATAAATTACATAGCGACAACCTAAATTTAGCCTTTGTATAATCTACAATCAACATAGTAATGTAAAACAGTTACATAATCATAATTAGTGTGAAGAAACAAATCTACAGTACAAGAAAGCAGCCTCGTCTCATTACGATCCCTTTCAAGAAGAAAAATAGTATTAATTATCAAGGAATAAACACCCATGCTGGAAAAAAAATAATTAGTGACAACAAATTTCTTGGATTACTTTAGTGTTTAAAAACAATTTTCTAAGGTATCAATTGTAATTAATCTTTAGATACAATTTCAATTAGCACATATAAGGAAAAGAAATACATTTTTAAAAAGCGTTGCTACTTGAGTGATCAAACTGAAAAAGAAAATAGTTTAAATTAGTTTGGACCAACATTTTTGAAGCACTTAACTAATGATTCTAGGATTATCTTGCTGATTCAAATTACCCTGAAAAATAAGTTACGTAATTAAAATGTAATTATTTTTTTACATTATGAAAACAAAACTTAATTATAAACATTGTTAGTGTTAGTTTTCAAAATTTTTACAATTCACAGCAAGCATTTTTTCAGTAACAACTTATAAAAACACTAATGTTAAAAAAATAAAGTTAATTTGTATACTACAAATGAAAGAAGTACTCTGTAACTCTTGATTAGCAATTATTCAGTAAGAAAAACAAGATTCTTACAAAGCAAGTCAACAACCAGTGATTCTGCCAGATGACAGATTCTCAGCATTATCCTAATCATCTGCCCCGTGCGGCGTCAATTCGGCCAATGACGAAACGGCCCCGTTAAAACGGCCCCGTCAAAACGACCCCGTCAAATCGGCCCCGTCAAAAGGGCCAGCGACATATGGACCCCGTCATATAGGCTCCCGACAAATAGGCACCCGTCATTTAGGCTACCGACAAATAGGCTCCCGTTATATAGGCTCCCGACAAAAGGGCTCCAGTCAATAAGGCTCCTGACAAATAGGCTCCCGTCATTTTGGCTCCCGACATATAGTCTCCCGTCATTTAGTTTTTTCCACAAAACGGCCCCCGTCATTACGACTCCCGACAAATAGGCTCCCGCCATTTAGTTTCTCCACAAAACGGCCCCCGTCATTACGACTCCCGACAAATAGGCTCCCGCCATTTAGTTTCTCCACAAAACGGCCCACGTCATTACGACTCCCGACAAATAGGCTAGCGTCATTTTGGCTCCCGACAAAAAGGCTCCTGTCAATTTGGCTCCAGACAAAAGGACCACTGACACAGTGGCGTAGCTACCGTAAAGCTAGCGTAAGCAAGGCATGGGGGCCCAAGGCACATAGGGGCCCTTTTCCCTCATAAAAAATTAAAACTTTTACAATGGAATTTTAATATTTGTTACATATAAATAATTTTAAAAAAGAAAAAGGTTAAAAGTTCCAAAAAGCCCCCCCCCCACCGTTTCGGCAGTGGGATTCAGTGTTTGTGGGTCAAACAGAGCCCAATCGTTATAATAACACTACAGGCTATATCACTTTGTCTCGCAAGACATTGAGAGAATCAGCCTATAAATAAACTTTTTAGCAGTAGTAGGCAAGCATAATAATATAGTATAAATACATAATCAGGACATATAAAATACAAAATGTTGCCTTCAGAATATTTATATATTAAAAAATATCCATCGTAAGTAGAAGTTGATCTCTTCGTTTAACTCCTCTGTAGCCTAACGCAGAGGCGTAGCGAAGGCGAGGCGGGGGGTGCGGTCCGCAACGGGTGACACCATTTAGGGGGGGGGGGTGACACCAAAGGCAAATAATTGTAAAATTTATAGAATGAAATGCCATTTTCCAGATCCATTAGTTAAAGTTAAATAGTCTTCTAAGTACAAATCGGAAATTATATCAAGAGGGGTGGGGGGGGGGTGTGACACCACGACGTAAACGTAAACTATAAAGAAAACAATGCTACATCCAACTGTATTATAAACAGACTGTAGATAAACATCGTTACTATTAAGTCAGCAGTGATTAAAGCTTAAACACGTACGTGTACCAGTATATGGCATATATATAAATTTTAGGCCTATGTAGGCAGACACACACACATTATATATATATATATATATATATATATATATATATATATATATATATATATATATATATATATGCTTTGTTTCCTGGGAGGGGGTGACAATACGAAGTGCCGCACCGGGTGAGACCCGACCTAGCGACGCCACTGGCCTAATGGCTGACGAAGGGGCCCACTGATAATTTTTGCATAGGGGCCCAAAAATCCTAGCTACGCCACTGCACTGACAATACCGTTTCTGTAGAGACTAAGTCTCCCGGCAAAGCGGTCTCATTGAATATGACATCTGCCAGTGGGACCCCTTCATCAATATTCTTTAGAGTTAGCTTATCCAACACTCTTATGTAATACAACGTATGCATCTCTTGTTCGGCAGGCCTTATTTTTATATTAGTTTATCTATTATAAAATATAGTATGTTTTAATTTAAGGGTCATCTATCTATGACATCCATAATTGAGTCGGTTATAGGCTGTTCCAACTCATTGTGTGGGGAGAAGGGTCCACGCTGTACCTTCATAACTGCAATATGCTTGTACAGGGGCGTAGCGAGGGGGGGGGGCGGGGGGTGCGGACCGCACCGGGTGACACCATTTAGGGGGGTGACACCAAGGCAAAAAATAGCAAAATATATAGAGAAAAAGTTGAGGGGGTGGGGGTGCAAATCGAAAGATTGGGGGGGGGGGGTGCAAATCGAAAACTTGAAAGTTTGTCCCCGGGAAGGGTCGCAACGCCTCTGGGGGGGGGGGGGTGACACCATTAAGTGCCGCACCGGGTGACACCCGACCTCGCTACGCCACTGTGCTTGTAGGTTATCAAAACTAAATGCTGTTATCATGTTAACATCATGTATATCATACATTTACACTTCTGTGCTCGCTTTTAAGCAACAGATCTTTTCTGTTGTGAATTAAACATTATCACAACTTTAGAATTGGTGGAATTTAGCTGTTAAGGGCTCGATTTGTTTGTGAATTAATGTTGGTTCATGAAAAAATAATTTCATTCGGGCATTAAAAAGAGGTTATGGTGGTATTGGAGGTAGGACACAATGGTTACTTTTATGCCAATAGTGGTCATATCATTCATTTTTCTGGAGCCAATATGTCGGGAGTCATTTTGTCAAAAGCCAATATGTCGGGAGCCCAATTGCCGGGAGCCAATATGTCGGGAGCCCATTTGTCGGTAGCCAAAATGTCGTGAGCCCATTTGCCGGGAGCCCATTTGTCTTGAGCCCTTATGTCGGGAGCCAATATGCCGGGAGCCGCTTTGTCGGGAGCCAATATGTCCTGAGCCTATTTGTCAGGGGTTAATATGTCGGGAGTCCATTTGTCGGGAGCCTAAATATCGGGAGCCCATTTGTCGGGAGCCTATATGTCGCAAGTCAATATGACGGGAGCCCATTTGACGGGAGCCAATAAGTCGGGGCCCTTTTGACGGGGCTATTTTGACGGGGTCGGTTTGTCGGGAGTCGATTTGACGGGGTCGTATTAACGGGGCCGTTTTGACGGGGCCGATTTGTCCCGGGCCGTTTTGACAGGGCACCATCTGCCCAGTAGCTTATGGTGTAAAGAGCTGACTTTTGTTTTGTTGCTGGCACCCTTTCAATAGTCCTTCCACTGTATTGCGACACACCCTGATCACCTTGCTCCCACTTATGAGTCAACTGGCCACCAATCAGATTTCCCATCAGAAACCTCTCCAGCTGTCGCACCAAGAAAGACTCAGTAGAAGTCAACAACGCTTCCATGACTTTAAGAAACAGAGTACAACTGATCGCCACTTTGCGTTCTTGTAAATCAACTTTATCAAAGGACCAGAAATTAACTTCCTAATCAGCCTGAGTGCTTGCAGCGCTGGACGAGAACCCCAGGCTTCTTGAGATCTGCAAGCAGTTGAATGTAGATTTTAGTTATGTCCCAGCAGCCACATCATTCTCTTTAAGATGAGCCTTGAATAAAAGCTGGATCTCCATGAAAACTACCTGAAAAGAGAAGGGCAAATGGAATTAGAATTAAGCAGACCATTTCACAAAGTATATATTTAGCTCAACATATTGCAAGGTATATAAAATAAATATAAAAATTAGAAATAAATTCAGCCTCCATACTTACTAAATGAACTTCCACCTGAGACATTGAACATAGATAGGGCTGTACACAAGTTCCACCAACCTAATCCACTCACAAGCCTCTGTTCTCCTCAGCCGCTTTATCTCAGCCATCAAGTTTCTGATTACATTAGGTCATTAGCAATCCTCCTTACACTGGGTTAGTCTTGCCTATAAGCAAATAAGATTTACAAGGAAAACAAATTTACTCAAGCTGTAGGCCCTATGTATAGGCCTATTTTTTTTTTGCTATAAGTCTAGTATTAACTTCATATTTTAAAAAAATTACTAAGTGCTGAAACTGGCCTTAATGAAGAGGTCTAAATAATCTGCTGAAATAATAGAGGGCATAGCATAGGGCTTTATAAAAAATTATATATAGGCCTAGTATTATAGATATATTATATATACATATATATATATATAGGCCTAGGCCAGGCCTATTTGATGGAGAATTATGCCTGAACTAGTCTAAATCTAATCTTAACAATAACAATGTCTTACTATTTTTACAAGATCTAGACTAGATCTAGACTCCTTGGATGAAACAGAATGCAAGTTTCTGCAAAAATAAAATAATAAACATTATATTTATTGTAACTACTAGATCTAGGCCCTAAACAAAATTAACTAGTCCATTTCTTAATAGATCTAGATTAATTTTTACTAGATCTAGATCTAGATCACTCGAATCTTAGATCTAAATACTAAATCTAGATCTAGATCTAGATTCTTTTTAATTTTTTTACTAAGTCTAGATTCTAGTTACTAGATCAGTAGATTTTTCTAAATCTATTCTTGATGATGTAGAATATAATTAGTAGATCTAGCTAGATCAAGATCTAATAGCCTATTTTTATGTAAAGATCTAAAAATAAAGTAAATGTACAGTCTAGAGTCTAGATCTAGACCTATTCAACCGTAATAATTTAGTATGTAGGCTACTTAAACTAATAAAATTATAATTAGAATCAAGGCCTAAGTGACAATGAATAACTAATACTAATATCAGAGAGCGGATATCAAGAGATGCGATATTTTAATTATGTAATAATTACTGGGAATTTGGCGCGAGAATAAGGCTTACTCGAGGGCGACTTTTCTGCCTATGTGGAGGGTTAAGACATAATTTTTTAACAGATATTAATTTTTTTCGACCCTTAGACTTGAATCATTAATATACTTTTCTCTGACTTTAAATTTTAAGTATATAATTAATTATCCAAACTTACCTTATATTTGAGCACACTAATCCTTGGTGATGTTTCAAACAAAATACAAGAAATAAAACGCGATTAATTTTTAAAACATCTTATCGTAAAGATGAGGACCCCTTCGTAATTAAATGTAGACCGTGGGCTCTACTCATTAGCATAAACTGATAGGCCCCTAAATACCTAAGGTCAACCGGAAGCAAGAACTTCAGGTTCAAGGTACAGCCATGATTACCATGGCAACAAAGGTCACGGCGCAAGCTGCGCAACTCGCTAATATTAATTAAAAAGTCGTGTGTAGTAGGCCTAATTAATTTTTTTTTTAAGAAACAGAAAAAAAATGCGACAGCTAGATTCTAGAATCTAGGCCAAATAAGACGATTTGATTTACTAAAGTTTAAAGTTGTAAGGAGAACTAGAACAATGTTTTGTAGCAGCATTAATTAGCACGTACACTTAAAATAATTATAAATACAAAATAATTAGCAAAACAGTATTCAAAAATTAAAAATCAATCTATGCACATTATGAACATTATGTATTAAAAATAAAATGGTGCCAACTAAACAATGGTTTACAGTATTTCCGGTGGTTTTCAGAATGGCGTGACAGACTACGCCATGGTTTTACTGTTTTTACTGCTATACCATTCCGAAATAATATTCGATGCTATATTGTGAGATTACCAAAATAGGCTCAACTGGCGTTGAACGTGAAGCAGGGAATTAAATACGCTAAAATGGAGTTTTACCATCTGGTGATAGACTTAGTGACTAGTACTATAACACTATATAGGCATTTTGATGAAAATTTCAAAATTAATTTTTTATTAAAAAAAATGTATCAATAATAGCTAGCACACTAGTAAACTAAGAAAAAAAATTCCAAATTCAGGTCAGCCTGTGGCACCCTCCGCTACACTTGACTGAAGGAAAAAATACTTGACCTGTGACCTTCATTCAAACAGAATTTGCCTTTTTTTTTATTTGAAGTAAAAATGTGCTTAATCTTACCCAAATAAGTAAAAAAAAAAAAAAATTGAAAATGAATTTTAATTACTTTTGTAAAGTGAGATACAGCTTAATGAACATGTGCTTTCTTGAGGGGATGTGACCCGGGTGTGGCACATCACAATTGGAACTTTATATTTCAGTGTTTAATGATTATATTTATACACAATCTGCATGCTATGCTTTTAAAGTTGATAAAGGGTAAGTATACCAAGTTACAAAACTTGCAATCTAACTAATAATTTTAGTTTAAAAAATAATAAAAACAATTTTCAATGAAGAAAGCAAAAACAATCATCAATGAAGAAAGCGTAAACATTCTATTTTTAGGTGTGACATAAAAAAGTCATAAATCTAGCCAAATGATTGGATTCTTGCGCGTCACACATTTTCCTGCGCTTTGTGTTCACCAAAAAAGATTATAATAAAATGGAATTATTATCTTTACTGAGCTTATCTCATGCCTACAATAAATTATTACCAGTTTATTGTAATGTGTGTAAAATTAATGCTTTCAAGTTTCAAATAAGCATAGTCTGGTTAAAAATTAGCAGCGGTATTTTATAGTTATTTGATTCGAAAGATAAGAATTATATATAGAGCTTCTTTCACTAAGGCGCCCCTTGCTAGACAAAGAAATTAGGCAAAAAGCAGATCCGACAATTCTTAATTAACAGACTTAAATAGAAACAGATAGTTCCGATTTCTAAAATTAACGATGGCTTAGTAATCGTTAGTTTTATCCCTCTACCCATTAGTGAAAGCGAAACTGGTCGCCAATTTTGGTAAGCGTATGAGCCGTGAGATGGCTTCGAAACAACAAACCCGGAAGCTGTGAATCGAACGGCCTACTAATATTTAGTAGTTTTTCTTACTAAATCTAGAATTTACCCAAATTTCAAATTAAACATGACTACTGAATGATAGACATCCATATTTAATCCATTAGGCACTAATTTTGAAGTTTTTAGTTCATTTTAAACTAAATTACTTAATTTAATATTTATTGACACTCACTGCCATGGCCAACACACCTCTCCATGACAACTCTTCTTAAGCTTGAACGTAAAGAAAACCACAAATAAGTTAGACTTTTTAAGTGGTCATGTACCCAGAGTTCCCCACTAGTGATCATCAAATAGCGGTCACGTGGTTTAAAAAAATAAATAAATTTGGTTGTCATTCAAAAGTCGTGTCTTATTTTAAAAAGTGCATGCAATATTTGATTTATTTCTTCATATAATGATAAAACTAATAATTCTACAACCTCCAATTCATTTTTGTGACCTCCGGGCTGATATTTTAGAAGTTCTATTAATTTTAATGAGACCGACTTTTAAATTTGGCCTTCATTCTCCAAAGCAAATTTTAAAATGCTTTTCTGGCATATTTAGCCTTGCCACCTATAGGATGTTTTTATAACGTGAAAACCCGCCATTTTACTCGTGATAAACATTTTTAAAAGTAATTCTAAGAAGGTCTCTGGAACTAAGACGAAAAATCGTCGGAAGTCATGCATCCGGTCCGTACGCCATATTGTTGTTAGCAACCGGCCACGCCTCCGGGTTAGCGAGAAATACTAATATTTAGCAATTGATTTAGGTTTATCATTCATCTATAATCTATAATATTTGACACAAACATATGACAATATACTTCTATTAAAGCCTTAACAATGAGGTAATGTTTTCGTACATTAATAGCCGCGGGCGATTTTACGTACCTAAAACGATAGATTACCAAAACAAGTTAGATCTAGATCACTGAACCCCCCTCCCCCGTGAACCCTCCGGCCTTTCTTTACAATACTTTACATTTATGATTTATTCGTAAAAGAAAGAAAGCAACGAAGATAAAAAGAAAAAAAGAAAACCATACGCCTCTCTTTGCGTCCATTTGGAAATCCAAGCAAAGGATCGAAAGTTGGTGGATTTTTATAATCCGGCGCAGTATCTGGATGGGAAACATATGTATACCACATATTCCCCATTGTTGTTATCGTCGACCTCCAAAGCAGTAGCCGGAAATACCTACTTTTTAGAAATCCCAAATTATTATAAAAACTTCCACTAGCTAAACATATTTTTATTGTAATCAAATTTAAAAATCGACTTAGTAATAATATTTTGTATGTAACTAGCTATGAACAATTTAAAATCATAGCTTGAAAACGTAGGTAAATTTGTGATTATAATTAGTATTTGTCAAAGTAAAATTAAACTTCAAAGAAATTTCTATTCACCTGCTAACTCCTCCCACTTCCGTGTGACGGACGTCAATCAACCTCAGTGATCCCACCCCATAATCTGGTCTCTCTTTAAAAAATCCTATCACTAGGCCCAGTAGGCCTACTAGTAGATCTAGAACTAGACTCTAGGCCCTATGTTGAAATTAAACCTGCATAAGCAATTCTTCCTTCATAGACAGGGGCAACGACAACAAAAAAAAAGGTCGATATTGTATTCACAAAATTGCTAATAGTAATATTATCGTAGCTTACTGCTAACAAACTTTAGCTATCTTTCGGAAAAACATATTATGTATGTTAAGATTTTGTTGTTGTTGATATTTTAAATAAAAATCTGAACTGTAAAAATTCGGGTGCATATGATATTATTTTTACTACTATATTAATAGTTTCGATGATTATTAGACTAATATTAAACCTTATGTATTAATAACTTGCTTTGAAATTATTTTTCATTACCCTCTCTTCGCCTAAGCCTGCAGCTTGAAAAAAAAACAACAAAAAAAAACATCTACTTATTTGCTTGATCCTAGAGCATCATGGATTGAATGTTTCTTTCAGGGGGGGGGGGGGTCAGAGCAAAATATAATTTATATAGAACATATACACTTTTACTAGTGTCGTCCCCCCCACCCCCCCCCCCCCGGAAAACAGCAACTCCCCCCCCCTTGAAAAAATGTCTGACAAAAACACCAGAGGCGTAGCAGGGGCAGGGGGGGGGGAGACGACACATGTCCCCGGGCGCCTACCTTAGGGGGCGCCAAAATGGGTTGGAAAAGGAAAAGGTAATCGAAAGTTTGAAGGGGGTGCAAATCAAAAGTTTGAGGGGGGGGCAAATCGAAAGTTTGAGGGGGGGGGTGCAAATCGAAAGTTTGTCCCCGGGCGCCGGGAAGGGTCGCTACGCCTCTGAGAAACACTGCAGGCAAGTCTTTAAGTCCAGAGTTGCTACTGTTCTTGAGACAGTTGACCGCGACACCTAAAGAAATGTGTTTCTGGACATTTTCGAGGGGGGGAGGACAAAAATTTCCGGGGGGGGGGGGGGCGGACACTGTTAAAATTATATATGTTCTATAAAAATTCCATTTCGTTTTGGGGAGGGTAGACTGCCCCCCCCCCCCCCCGTCCCCGTCCCCGAAGAGCCGCCTGGAAGAAACTGTTCCACACCCACTAGTGCTTTTTTTTTCTAGACTGAAGACTTCGATACCTGGCGCCATTTGTTTTCACGAAAACGGCTGCTGATAATATTTTAATGCCAGCTAACTCAGTTTAAAAAAAAAAAAGACCATTGGGATTCAATTCAGGTGTAGGTATTCTACAACCACGATGTCCAATGAAGCTTGGTCAGGCTGTCAAATAAAACTGTCCAGACAAGTTGGCCAAGAAGGTAACGGCCACTGAGGCTGTTCATCAACACCGTGATTTCGAACAGTGCTGTAAATGTTTTATAACTAAATGTAAGGCCTACATCGTTTAGAGGCTGTCCATCAGTCAGCTTTAGATCATCGTCCCACAACAAATGACGTCACAAATCTCCCAACGAAAGCCAGGTACCCATCAAAGCTGTGTAGTCTCGGGAACGTACTACATATAGGGCTGGTAAGTAGGTCACCAACCAGTTCTACGGCTCAATAAAACCTGCATGAGCCATAGAACTGGTTGGTGTTTTCTCTAAGCTGCGAGGGTGCGCGGCCGCGCATAGTTTTGAGCTGCCGCGCAGTGATTTTGTAAAATACTTATACCCTTGTATAAGACTTTTAAAACTCCGCGCACACAAAATACACGTTGCACATTATTTTTTTTCCCTTAGAGGGAACATTGCTTACCAGTGCTATACTCGAGTCCGTGATCCGAATTCGTGACTTTCGGGGAAGCAGACGAGTGCTCTACTACTCGACCACCCTGTCCCATAAGCTTTTCACTAGCCCCACTCTTTGAGTTTTCAGGAAAAAAAAGTAGCCCTTACCTTACTACCTATTTCCTAGAAAATTGTTTTATCGTGAGTTATGGACACCCTCTTAGATTGTATGGGACAGTATGGTCAACAGGAGAGAGCTAAACGGATACCCTAGAGTTCGGATCCGTAGGACTCGTATTAGTTCTGATGGGGTGTGTGTGTGTGTGGGGGGGGGGGGGGGGTATTCATAAATGACGTGACGCTTTAAAAAATGTATCTCTCCTATCATGATCGCCACAAAAGCCCCTTCGAAAGTTTCAAGTGCCCCGCCCCCTCCCCCCACCCACCCGGAAAGAAAAATATCTGAAAGAAACCCGGATCTAAGATTGCTACAGGATAACTTGTGCTGATCCTGCCAACACTGAAACGCCCAAAAATACAATGGCGATGAGAGACTGCTATGTACAGCACGATACTTTGTTAGCTGCAGCAAATGTTTGTATTTCTTTTGAAAGTACCTCTATGATCGCCAGCACAGCGTGTCATCTGTATTTTATACTCACTCCTCCACTCCTCTGAAGCTCTATAATATACAGTAAACACCCCAGCTACATTCACCCCCACCACGCACACACACACATTTCTATAAGACATTCATTTGAGCCATAGTATACACATATTTCACAAGCCAAAATACTAGTCAACCGAAACCTCATAGAGAAATCCAAACATAGGTACCAAGGAAAAAAATCATTGTGCTGCTACTATGGAGAATCTACTTACAGCTTCTAATCATACTAGTCAACACAACGCTACTACCACTCATTAAAATATCATCATGGTCTTATAGAGCTACCAGTGAAAAAACAATTAAGGCTACAAATGAAGAGAAGAGAGCTGGCAGATATCTTTTTCAACAAGATCGAAGAGTAAAATGCTTACGGATCTTCAGAGGCGTAGCAACTGATTCCGCCGCCCGGGGCGGAATATAAATTTATGCGCCTCTTCCTTCCATTCTATTTATAGTTATTCCTGTCTTTGAAAAAGCGCCCCCACACCCCGTTTTGAAAAAGTGCCCCCCCCCCCCCTCGCCCAAATAAATAAATAAATAAATGGAAAGGTTTGTGGAGCTTCTTACCAGTTACTATCTCATTAGGTTTTCTATTTCGGTGCCACAGAATTGATAAAGAAAACAGTTAAATTATATCAATGTGAAAAGCCTTGAAGTCGTTTATTTTCGTAACTTTTACTGTATATAATTTAATACTTCAGCTTAAAATGGGCTTAAAATAAGCTTTTCAGTTAATTTTTCTACCCCTTTTGGCGCCCACTTAGGGTCGGCGCCCGGGGCGGCCGCCCCACCCGCCCTCCACTAGCTACGCCACTGCGGATCTTCAGTATTCATTTCCGTTTTAAATGCCCCTTGTGTCGTATAGTAACAATGGCGTTTGTGTACGTTAATGATGTGCAACTCACTGCTATACATTGTTGTCCTTATTCAAACGGATTGAATGTCCGTCTGTGTTTGTATTTATTCTTTTGTTTGGAATGGTTTCTTTCTAGCCAGCGTCAAATATTTAGCAGTCTAATACTTCAGCATGTCGCCCAGGTCAACTTAAACTTTGCGAGTATTGTAAAACGTATTGATGTCGCATAGCACGAATTAAAACGAGATCAGAGGAATAAAAAAACAAAATGTAGAGTGAAGAAAAGAGCATGTTGATATGTGTTTGACAGATATCGATTAGAGATTTCATGCTTGAAACGTATCGACAAACCCGTTTTCTATTATGCAAATACTTTAAAACCCAACAAAGTTAATATGCCCATTTAGTGACTTAAGTAGGCTATATCTTGTGAGTTTGTAAATGTTGAAATCGAAGGCGGGTAAATAAAAATAGAAAAGCTCGTTGACGAACTACAGACGATAAATCATTTAACAAAGGTAGAGCAGGAGTTTGTCAGAGATGTTAATTTCAAAGAATTAAACGTTTTTATGGAATCAATCATTTTAGGATTTTTTTAGTGAAAATGTTAGACATCTAAATTGTATTGATACCGTTGGCCAATCTTAAAACAGGCAATGGGACAAAGACGTTTTGTATACGATATACTTACGCACACACACAGTCACATACACTCAGATACATATATATATATATATATATATATATATATATATATATATATATATATATATATATATATATATATATATATATATAAACAATTACCATTACTCGTAAGTAAATACTGCTTGTAATGTTACTACATTTACCGTTTTACTAATAATATCAGAGTAGCTTTAATTTTTATTTTAGGAGCATATGTAGGCCTACCTCTGAGCTTTTCCGCAAATTTTTTAATTAAAAAAGAAAAGTAATTATCATTAAATTAGAACAATGCCGGTTACGAGGAACCAGTGTAACAAACTGCCTTGTGCGTTTTACGAGTTGCACGTGCATACTCGTGCTTTGTTGTCTTGCCTAAAGGGAAGAACTACGTCTAGCAAACAATGCTAGCCGGTTCTATTTACTTTTTTAGTGAGGTCAACTCCCCATTGAACAGGTTACGGCAACTACACAGGGGCAGCTACTCTGAATGTTAATATGGATTTGAAGAGAAGGGAATCGAGGCAGAACACAAAGTCGCACCCCGAAATGACTTTCGCGTTACCCGCAACGTAGGAAGTGACGTAGTACACGACAAAGATTTAGCAGTCGTAAAAATCAGCCGGGCGTGTCACAAAGGTGGTTATTGTCGTCCGCGGTCTGTTGTCGGCGGTCCCACGCCAATATACCTCGGCCAATTTACCCCTTTTCCAGCCAGCCCCCCCCCCCCTTCTTCCTCAGAACTCTCTTTTCTCCATTGAGCCAGAGGAATTATTAATTTTCACTACCGAGTGCAAATTCGAAAACGATTTCTGTCTGCTCTGCTTGATGAAGCAGGTGTTGTGGGTTACATCAGTCAACACTATGAACCGTTCCGGAAATGAGTGATTTTTTTTTGTTTCGTTCTCAAACGGAGCAAAACTTCGAGTGTTCTTAATCGCATGCGCCTTCTAGTAAAGAAAAAAAAATGCCCACAGTATAGTGTTGACATCGATTCGCACACCGGGCAATAAAAAGATAGCGTTGTCTGTCCTTAAAACCAATTTATCGAAGACACCTTTTGGATATCCGGGTAATTACCCGCCTTTTCTGTAGCCTTATCGGAACTAATTTTGCTCCGCTGTTTATATTATTGGACAGGAGAGCTGTGGGATATGGTGGTGGAAATTTAATCTGGGCGAAAACGTAAATGAAATTTGTACCTTGAATCAATCGATTATGAGGAAATATCCGAGTAAAGCGCAATCACAATCAGAGCTTAGGCATTGTGTTTTAGGTCTCGACGAGTAGCTTCTAAGACTCAGAACTCTTTTGTTTTTACACTCACTGCGCGGTGCATTCGATGTGTAGTGACACGTACACAGGCATTGTGTTTTTATTGATATGAAAACTACTTCAAAGAAACTAATTTATATTTTTGATGTGGTTAAAAAAAAAGAAGTAAAAATGTTGTTACTATGCAGACTTGCATTGATTATAGTACTGCAATGGTTAATGTAATGCATAATGTATAGGCCTATAGACCAGATTACAGCGCTTGTTGATGTAGTACAAAATAAATATGAACCAGATTATGGTGCCTGTTAAAGGAATACACATGTTTATAGACCAGGAAATTATATGTGTCACCTTTCATTGCGGATGGCGTCACCCTGTGCTTAAAGGTGCGGCTTATTTATGCAATAGATATTTTTAAACAAATCTATCCCATGATTTAAAAAAAAAGATACAAAGTCGACTAGTGTCATTTACACAATAGCGCAGTTGTATATTTATTTTACACTTAGAAAACGTGTTGATATTGATCTTGTCAATAAAACTATCGTTATAGTGCTTTTGTCAGCCTTTTGAAAGGGGGGGGGTGGGGTTAGAAGGGGCACTGACAGTCTCCGCCTCCCCCAGAAGTACAGAAGTTTCAAGTACCCCCCAACCCCCAACCTAACGAAAACAAATATCTGGAGTGAGCTCCCATTAACCTTTCTCCTATATTGGTATATAATAATAATACAACAACTGTAAATGCTTGCATGGCCCTTCCAGTGAAATCGGCTTGCTATATATATATATATATATATATATATATATATATATATATATATATATATATATATATATATATATATATATTATATATGCATGCCCGGGGACAAACTTTTCGATTTGCACCCCCCCCCACAAGATTTCGATTTGCACCCCCCCCCCGCTACGCTACTGTAATATATGCATATATATATATATATATATATATATATATATATATATATATATATATATATATATATATATATATATATATATATATATATATATATATATATATATATATATATGCGTGTGTGTGTTAACTTTAGTCCCCTATAAAATATGTAGTAAGAAGAAAATAGGTTAGCACATTCAGAATTCTTAGTGCTAATTTACTCGCCAATATTTAAAAAAAACAACAACAACAAACAAACAGTAGAGCTACATTAAAATTTAAATGCTGTTGTGACCTGGCTATCCACCCACACCCATTATGACCAGGTACACGACCATTTCCCCATTCGTCCTCCACCAGGTATTAGCGTCTGCCCGTGTGAGCAGCATGGTGCTAACAATGCGCGTGCGTTACGCGGTGTGTGACACCACTTCTGCCGTGTACTGACTTTTTTTTTTCCTGATACAAATCGGATGCTTTGACCACGTGAACACAAGCAGACCCCTGCGCTAACAACCAGTGGGTAGTGTAAAATTGCACACTAGCTCCTGTTTCCGTAGTGTTTACCCCAGCACAAGTACCTGTCGTTTTAATGCCTATACGGTCCACCAAATCCAGCAGTCGTGTACAACCGGCTAGCAGCGATCAATAAGAACACACTGTTGACTTAAGCATTAAGTCCTCACATCAAATTGGACACGGGGCGGATTTCTTTTAAAATCGTGCTTCCCATTTATCTCTGTTGTTGGTCTCCAATCCTTGACAGGCACTGGGCACGAACAAAGCTCGGTGATCGAATCGACCACCGAAATAACACAGTTCTCCCCCCTTCCTCCGCGGGCGTCGCCACTCGATAAGGAGTTGGTGTAATGAACGCCATGCCGCGCTAGCTAACAGGAACAATTATTAGGAATCCCGGGGATTCCCCGCCACTTCAAGAAATCCGTGAGTGGAATTTTACACTAACCGTTGGCATGCCGGTGTAGACCAAGGCGAGGTGCCTACTTAATTTGTATCCCCACTTCACCAATCAGACTTAAGTCTGAAAATTATTCGTGTCAGAGTCACAAAGAGTTAAAATAAATTATAGTTCTACAGAGCTAGGGAGTGCTTGGCTGTTTTTATCAATGTGGCTGAATTCATATCCCTCATGATACACTCCCGTTATCAACCCACCCATTCCCACCCCCTGCTTTTATCCTGAATTAAATTGCTTTATTTTTTTCCTTTGTTTAATTCCAGGATTAAACAACTAGTTTTAATTTTGGGGTTGAACAGTTTGGTGTAGGCTAAGGAATTGCAATTTGAGTTCAGAGATTATGGTACCTTCCATTTGTTGATATTTTAACACTTATTTTATTGATTGAGAAGAAACAACAATCTACTTATACGTTGTAGAAACTTAGAGACGTTATAGGCCTACATGTTAAGTAAGAAAAAAATACCATATTTACCTCCACCCCATCCAAAATATAACATTAGAGTACAATTGTATTGACCTTTAATGCCACTTTATTACTTTATTATATAATAACGCAATAACTCATTCACCTCTATTTTTTACATAACAATAAACTACAAATATGAATATTTTTTTAATAAAAATTAACTTAACTGTAAGCCTACATATAGTCCCTGGAAGTCTTGGGATATTAATACATTACGAGATGTCGAAATTTCGAAAAAAAAAAGTACGAATAAAATAAATTAGTATAGCAGATATGGCATACTAATAGCTAACCCAAACTTTTGTGTTAACACAAGGCCTTAACATTACGGCTAAGAAATGTAGCCTACATGAAATAAGGTCAACTGTTAGTCTAAACCTAACCTCTAGCCCTTCAAGACACGGTAGTAAGTTTTCTTTTAAAAATCAGATTAACTTTTTAATACTAATCTATTTAAAAATCAGCGCAAACATTCCACAATGCGTGTGTATGTCAATGTCATTATTACCTCCCTTTACCGGCAATATCACCCATTTAGGCTTAGGTTCGTATTATCGTATGTGCATACTGTTTGAAGTGGGAAAACGTTTGCCAAAAAGTTGAATAAGAAAATTAGAGGAAAATTAATTTTCAGATGTTTATAGATATGTTTTTAAAATGTATCCAAGTTAACTTGTTATCGCTATAAAAGAAAGCAGCGTATTTATAAGCATAAAAAGGCATATGTGAAAAATTACGCTATCCTAACTATCTACACACAATAAAACTACGGTGATTAATAATATTAGCAATAGTCCCCTCACGACTTTGACTTTATAATCTGATAACAGAAACTGTAACAGTACTTTGAAGTAACCTAACTGTCCAACGTAATTTATTTTCTTTTTAAATTAATATTATGTGCGCGTGCAAGGCGTGGGTTAGGCTAAATTTAAACTATTGTTTTTTTTTTTAGACTTTTATGAGAAATATTATTGGTCGATAAAAACAGTATCCCATGATTCTTTTGCTGAGGGAACCTCAAGCCAAAACGAGGCTAATATGTTAGGGATTTCCCCCTGAAGCCTAGAAGTATCCAGTAAGTATTGACATTTCTATCTATTCAATATTACTGTCATCTAATCGCATTTTCAAAAAATTATTAAATATATCGTAACTAGACTTACTACTATCAACAATTTTGTGTGTATTTCCATTAAAAAATGTAAATATTAGCAGTATCGTCATAGTGTTGTCTCGCTTCCTCCCGGTCCCACTTAGCGAGAGCTATCGGTTTGTTTACAAATGGTTTGTCCTCAATCCGAATGCATCCAGACCCTATTTTGTCTTTTAGGAAGAATTTGTCTGTGCAATAAGAGGGATACTGATTAGAATTCGATTTACAGGTGTCATTTCCAATATCAAATCTGGTAGATGGAAGTTAGATTGATTTTTTTCTCTCATAAGTCTCTAGTGTATTTTGTTTTTGAACGTCTTTCGTTTCATTCATATTCGTACCCGCTTTCGCCGCTCAGCGAAGTCGCGTCAGCCCACTTCCAAATAAGGCGTATAATGACGGTAAAGGGGGCGTGTCCTCCCGGAATCACAGCCCAACTAGGTGACAGAAAACCGCAAACCACTGGGTAGATTTCTTCAAACTGAAATAAAACAAGATTTTCCACAAGTTGTTTTCATAAGAAGAAAACAGCGTTTGACAGTTTTGGGTGTAGTGTGTACTTTCTGACGGAAATAATGTTTTCGGTGTGACAAAATTGTACGCGCATATAGAATTTCAATTTAGTGTAGTGTTTAGTACAATTTAATTAATAATAAAATAATTAGGCCTAGGCCTAGGGATCTCAGTTTCATACTTGCTATTATGCTAAACTAATTTAACTAAAGTACTAATAATACTAAAGTTTAACTAAAACAGGAAAATATATTTAAAAATAAAAACATATCGCCCAACTTGTATGTTATAAACTACATCTATAACTAAAATCAAATAGGCCCCCTATATAAATCAGTTGTATTTTACTAAAATAAATGATAAAATCTGGCATCAAAATAATTGTTTTAATTAGGCCTTTTAAAAAAAATTAATAATATATTCAGGTCTATTACATTACGTCATCATAAATAGAATAGGCCGTTTAGTTATGCTGTTTTACATACTTTAATAATTGAATAGTAAAAAGTTACTTCTCAACCAAATTTTCTTGCCTTTTAATAAACTTTAATCATTGATAAAAGTATATTTTTAGCCAATTTAAGGGCTTTAATTTATTGATAATTGTCTTAACTTAAGGCTAAATTAATAAACCTCAAACTAAATGTAAATATAATAATTAATCTTATCTACTAATAATTCTTTAATCAAGACCTAAGTTTAGTCCAGTATTTAATAACTTTTATATTTACCTCAAATTGAAATTTTACTTTAAAGTTTCAAGTGTGCAGTACTTTAAAGGATGAATCGCCTGTTTGTATCTAAAAAAAAATTATCTTAAGTATTAAACAGAAAAAGCACCTCTATAATAATACAACTATCCTTTATTATGATACAAATATAAAATAAGATAAAAATCAAAATCATATATTTAACAAAGTAGTGTAGTGTAGGCCAATATTCCAAATTCCTGTTTAATTGATAGAGTTATGGCACATTATATTATTGAAATTAACTTAGCTCTAATAGTAATCTTAAAATTATCACAAGAAATATGTCATATAAATTGATCATTATGTAAGTAATTAAAAAATTTACTCCCCTGCTATTAGCTGTGAAAAAGTATTACATATGGAATGGTATATGACATTTAACATACATTTAAGATTACTGTTGAAAGAGTGTTTGTCAAAAAGCTGAACAGAAAGTCATAGTTTTCAGTTGGAATAGTTGTGCAGGCAGTAACTATTATTGGGAATGACACCCTGTATTAGAGAAGTTTAAAGCCATTTGTGTATCTAAAGTTAATCAGTTTTTTTGGAAGTTTCTGTGGGAACTTTCTGCTTTCCAAATGATGAGCACAGATCTGCAGCGATCATTAGCAATGTACCGTTTCAATTTTTGGCCTAAACCTTTCTTTGCACCAGCTCCGGGGAGTGGAGGGATGGACAACCCCTCATTTATGCCTAACCCTCTCTCATCTCCTACTCTTATGGTCCTAGCCTCCACCGCAGAGGGCAACGAAGCACCCAGGCTGCCTGGACCACCACACCCCTTCTCAGGGCAAGGAATGGACAAGGATCTTCCTCCCCCACCTCCCTTCAGCACAGCAGGATTTACCATGTACAGACCTGGCGACCCGTTCTCAGCACCCCTGTTCTCTCACCTATCATTTGTTCGTCCCGGAATCGACAGACGATTGGCTATGATGAACCACAACCCTGGAGTAAGACCCGGGGTGTTCCGGCCTCTGGGTCCAGAAGGTGTCGAGGGGTCATATCATTCTGCATTTTCTCCAGCGAAGAAGATAAAGTCTGATGAATCCTCTGGTGCCTGTTCATCATCAGAGCCCCAGGGGAGTCATTCAGGTGATGGGGGGTTTAGAGATGACCACAGCCAGGAGGAGAGAGACACCCCACCAGGGGTCAAGGAGGAACGGCCGTCAAGTATCAGCTCAGCGGGGTACGACACCATCTCAGAGCCAGAGTCATGTGATGCTTATGAGCGAGGGACCCCAGACTCAGAGGGAAGAGCTTTGAGAAGTGAGTAGAAATACCTTTATTAGTTACATATGTGTGTCAGGAGGTTTCTGCATTTGTAGTTTAATTTGGGGTTTGGTAAGGCTATGTTTTATCACTGCACCAGTAAAAAATCACATTGTTAGTAGTTTTGTAAAGTAAAAAAGTAAGTTAGCATATTCTTGTAAAGAATCTAAAGGTATCATATCCTTTTAATGACTGTTAAGTCATCCTTTTCTTGTGTTGAGCTAAAGCTGAAGTATAAGGTTAAACTCTGCTGGTTGACTTTATGAGTTTAACCATCAAGTCTTAAGTTTCTCTATGTAGAAACAGGTTGTACTTATTTTATCATGGGTTCATTTTTGTAAGTACACAAGCAGTTTGTATAGTCCAATGCTGGTTGGTGGACTGTACTGTTCAGTGAACTCCTTGATCAAATAATTACAGAGAGAAATATTTATATTACTTGTAGAAACATGGCTATATCAATTTAACTTACTAGATTTTAAATTACTTTAAACTTGTGCTGAAACCAGGAAGTATTTAGGCCCTATATTTTAATGCCTTAATTAATTAACAGAGGGTGACAACATTTTTAATTTTTTTTAAAAATCGTCACTAGCCAGCCACCCAGATGGCTACCAAGATTATTTTAAAACCATCAACTTTTGTGTCTACTCCACAAAGTTAGGTTTTGGGTTAATTCCCGCTGGGTAACATTTTTATATGCCTTTGGTTAAAGCCTGATTTCATTGCCTAGAAATATGCTTTTGGTTATGTCTGTAGCATCCACATAGGCCTACGGGAGGGAATCACCATAGCAATATTACATGAAATATATGCCGACCATTACGGTTATAGCCAGGTAGATTTAGCGCTGTATTTTTTGAGGTCGAAGTATCGTTATCACTACTACGACTTAGTGACTAGCAGATCCGCTAGGAACGTATTTCAATCGGCCTAAAGTGAAGTGCTGACACGAATTGTAACAACACAAATCATGGAGAGATTTACTTTACCTGCTATTTCTGAATACAAATCGAACCTATCGTTGCGGTGATCAATGCACATGACATGATTATTGATCAGCGAAAGCCATATTTTTTTTTTCTCTCTCGTCGGAGTTTAATCTGCCGTCTCTGCTCAATGGCCCTTCTGTTGCTTTACTTAAGTCTAATTGAGGCGGGTGTTTTAAAACTAAAACTATGTCTAAATAAAAGTACACAACTAGGCCGTTCAAAGTGTTAAAGCTACAGTTTATTTGTTTAACCCTGAGTTGTAGCTTTAAACCGCGTTTACACGTACGACATGTATAGGGCTACTGTTCATGTCTAAAAAAAACTTCCCACAGCAAGTTAGTATAAATCTACATGTTCCGCGGGAAAAATGTTTTAAAATGACATAAACTTGCTGCGAGTTTTTCTCCCGTAGTTTATATGTTGCAAGTGTAAACGCCGTGTTAGGCTGAAGAATTCACTAGTGGTTTATTTAAATGTCGACGTCAGTTGTTTCCCTTGACCAAGCGAGTCCTGTTACCGTAATTTGTGCCGAAATTTAACCGTAATATCTGAAGGTAATCAAATTAGTATTTTATAATTACAATAAATAAATCAGAATGTAAGACTAGCGCTTTTAATTTTTGTTGTTGGCCATACGTGTGGGTTTTACAAACTATTACTTTGGTGACATATCAAAATGTATGTGGGTAAGGGGGTTTGTTGTGTTCAACCTTTTTTTTTTATTTTACATAATTTCAGAAGCAACGATTTCTTTGAAACTTTTTTTTAAATTCACTTTTGTTGAAAACGCAATAATATTTCATATTTGATTTAATTAGATCAATATTAATCATTAAAAATCGATTTAAAAATCACTATTTTAAATTATAAAAGAGGAAATAACAAGGTTAATTAGAGTAGGTTTGTTGCAATTACACGATCAGTCATGTGGCTGAGGTGTGTTCACACATATTTTCTCACCTGAGAACCGACCACAGACTCTACTAATGAGCAGATAAATGTCATTTGGAGGTACTCATCGCGTTTTTAGCAAATAATTTTAGTTGAGCGAGTTGTCGACTAAATTAATTAAACTAATAATGATCAGAATACAGCTGGTGATTATGTTTTGAAAACTTATATTTCTGCAGTATTTTAATACTAAAAATTAGAATAAAATAGGTAAAAAAATATTTAGATACAAGCTATAATACACCAAAGACTAAGAAAAAAAGACATACATTTTCTTTAGCTATAATATTAAAAATAAAAGCTTTGGTCGCAATATGTATTGAAAACGACTGTTGGACCTACAAAACCTTTAAAATTTAATGCTCTAACTCACGAAAACTATCTTCAGTGTGTTTAAAAGCTTGTTGTTTAGATTGTTTTATTCCTTAAGCGTTCAAACTAGTTTCAGACTAAAAGTAACAAACCTAACAATTGTTTTTTTTTTTAAATTAGTTTTTACAAGTAAAGTTTTGAAACTAAAATGTATCTTTGAAGAGCACAGCTCAATAGATATTTTGGCCCTATTAAATGTATTTACTAAATAATTGTACGGCTTAATGAATATAGCATTCCACACATTAATCGCCCTTTAACAAAGATAATATGTTAGGTAAAAGGCTATCTGTGATAGACGGACATGCCATTTGAAAATCACATTCACCACTGTGTAGTAAATGAAAAAATGGGTATAAGCCGTAACGGTTTATGTCGCCAAAAATAACATCACCAAACCCTTTCATGCGTAGTGATACAATTAACGCTTGATCGGGAATCTGCGGCTGTTTGGTAGGAATAGGCAGCTGTTCGGTGGGAATCTTCGGCAATGTGGTGGGAATCTGCGGCTCTTCAGCGATAATTACCTGCGGCAATTTGTTTGTAATTAAAAATGTAATCTTCGGTTGTATGGTGGGAATCAGCGGCTCTTGAGCGGGAATCTGCGGAAATTTGGTGGGAAATATTCGGCTGTTTCTGGGAATCTGTGGCAATGTGGTGGGAATTTGTGGCTCTTCAGTGACAATCTGCGGCTCTTCAGCAATAATCTGTGGCTCTTAAGCAGGAAATGTTGCTCTTTGGCCGGAACCTTCGGCTATTTGGTGGGAATATTCGGCTCTTTAGTGGGAATATGTGATTCTTTGGCGGAAGTCTGTCGTTCTTTAAATTTCGGAAAATTATGTTACTCTTCCTAAAAGTAGATAACACCTACACAAAAGTATTTCTTTAATGAAGTGTCTACTTAAAACGCCAGAGCAAAATATTTATTGTGCTGCTCTCGAGTTATATACTTTAAACAAATTAGTCTTTAAAATGTTAGCGACGTTTTTGGTAACCCAATATTATCAATTCACCCAACAACATTATATTGTAGTATATGTGTTACACAACAGATAATTTCATCTATGTTAAAAATGTATCGTCAAATTATTTATATAATTAATTATATACGCTTTGCTTACTATTTTGCATTCAACCACATATGTTAAATATGAAAGCTTTCAGACGGCGCACACAAACTATTTTATGTTATTTTATATTTATAGTATACGCCTTCTTATATACTTCAGTGTTGTATAGCTATGGTTATCAGGCAGTAGGCAGTTCCCCAAAGTCTTTTGTACTGTCGGCTTTAATCTCTTTCTTTTGTCTTTCCCGTACTTTTGTCCATATCGCCAATTTTTTTCCTTGTCGCACTCTAGTCCAATTTCTGTATGGTATCCTTATCCCCTCTTGTAGGTAGTAATGGGAGTAGCAAACCTAGGCAATCAATGTGGTTCAAATATTATCGTGATGTCTTGGTGTATTAAACAACACACCTGTACGTACATGTAAGACCTGTCAGTACTTCACATACAAAGTAACTTTTTGTGACGTTTTATGTGTTGCATTTTAATTCGTTTACGATCAAATTTGTTTTCTTGCTCAATAAACTGACCTAAGACACTGACCGACAGAAACAAATGGTAGCCTATATGTCTTGTAGGCCTACTTGTTCACGTATTGTTCTGCATTTTACATGTATGTTTTAGACATGTCTTGTATGTTTTAGACCAGGGGTCGGCAACCTGCGGCTCGCGAGCCGCATGCGGCTCTTTTGATATCAAGATGCGGCTCTCCAGCTCCTTGAACAAATACTAATAATCTTAATAAAAAAATAAAATATTTGAAATAAAAAAATGTTATTGGCTATTTAAAACCAGGGAAATTAAAAAAAATGTAACTTTTGGCTCTTCCGCTTCAAAAGGTTGCCGACCCCTGTTTTAGACATATATATGCATGTAATGTATGTTTTAGACATGTGTTGTACATACATATGCATGTGTTGTATGTTTTAGACATGTCTGTGCGTGTGTTTGATTTTACAAAGAAATAATAACGGGAGATCTAAACATGGAGGTTAATGCAAAGAAATATATACTTTAAAAAAAAATCTGTAATTTTGTAAAGCCCAAAATAAGTTTTGAATTTTGGCATTTGACATAAAACAAATAACACTACAGGAAAAAGTAAAATAAAGTTTATTGGGGCAAACCTTGATCGTCCCAGTAAACAGGCTGATACACGTAACTCAGGCCCCATAAAAATAATATATTAATGGATGAGCATTACTGTTTAGGAGACAGTCTCTAGTAATTATCAATATGACCCCTTTGTAAAATTAACACCAGGAACAGTATGGGGGAGTGGGGAAAGCCGCGCACTCCGGTAAAAAGTTTTAACATATAAAAAAAATAGACGTTCAGGTAACATTTATAATTGTGTAACTTTTCATTCTGAATCGGTGTGGTACGGTTAAAACCTGACATTAGACATTAAAAAGCCTATCGTCATCTTTATCATCTAAGAAAATAAAAACCGATATTTTCCACCGACGGATGCAAATATTACATATTAAATTATTGCACATTTTCACGAGGTAGATAGTCTATAGTGGTTACTCCATCATAAGGGGTCATCCATTTATGACGTCCACAATTTTTTGGGATTTTGGAAACCCCCCCCCCCCCCGTCCACAAAAATCCATTTAATTTCCTTATATAAATACATAAACGTCCGCAAAAGTCAATTTTTTTCGGACCCCCCCCCCCCCCCCACCGCGTGTGGACGTCATAAATGGATGACCCCTAACAGCCGAGATGGCCATACACTAACTCTGATTTTCGCGGTTCGTCACACAAGCTACGATGGTCAGCCTTATGCCACTTGCGGATAGTTGTATTTGTAACTAGTGCCGGCTAAAGACGACATAACTTTGAAAAACCTCAACAAACTATTAGTTAGGTATTAGGAACAAGCGTTTTATCTGGCATATTTATCCTTGTAGAGCCTTATCACGTGACGTTTAATTAAAAGTTTTCTTAATTTAAAAAAGGAATGTTAAGTGCTCCATACATTCCTTACTACCTGACTGTCCCTAACGTTCACCTGTTTTTACCTTTTCCCCGGTGACCCACTGGTTTTTGTATACAAAGTATCGAAATACAATAGCCAGTCTGACAACAGTTTACAGTAGAGGTTGACACCTTGGGCGTCTCGAGATTTGTTCTCTCCCGTCATTTGAACCTGCCGCTTTTATACACGACGCGCTCAATTACGGATATCCAATTTTATCGCTTCTAATTAATTTACTCAGATGTGGTGATGTTGAATCTATAGAACCTATATTAGTTAGATATAGTATTGTAGTTTTTTTTTTTTTTTTTTTTTTTTTACCCCAGGGGTCTAAATAGATGGGGTTGTCACGCATGAGACTTTGTGCAGGTGTCGGTGAGTGATAGTGTGGCCAACCCTGGGGTACCTCAGGGGAAAATATGTAAGAACCGCTGTGACAGTGAGGTTGTCTTTGTTCGTCCATCTTATCTTTAGCCTCCATGACGTACAGTGAAGATGTGTTACATTCTTACCCGATGACTCGGGTTCTGCAACAGCTTGAAAAAAAAATCATTTCATTTGAAAAGATTTTTTTTAAAGAAAAACTTTTAGAATTTAAAATAAAAATTTCTCCCCCTGTATTTTGAATGCAATAAATATGCCAATCACTTTATTTCACTTAAACATTTCCTTCGCAAGTATGTATTAATGGAAAGTTTTTAAAAAATAATTACAGTCTAAACCCTCATCTTAGCGCTAGATTTATTGGTTTGATTTCTGCTATAAGCATGTTGAAAAACTGAACAACAGCGTTTTTTTTTTCTTAATAAATTCTTAAAATCTTACAACTTTCAACTAGCGTTTGCAAATACAAGGTTATCGAAATTAGTTCAAGATGTCCACCGCCCAAACTTGCATGTCTTTAGGTTTTCCCCAAATCATTCTACAATTATTTATGAGTTAAAAACTAAAAAATTTCCGTACGACATTATCGTACTTTAATGAACCACTTGTCAGGATATTTTTTCCTCTACTGACCAACTTAATGTTAACGTTTTTAAAAATAAACATTTACCTCCAGCCATAAATTAGCTTTTCCAGCTAGTGTTTCCCCCCACTCAGCCAGCGTTAGCTGACAGCTCAAATAAACTCCACGTTTGCTTGATATTTTTATTTATCTAATTTCCCCGCCGTGGGGACAGTCGTAAGTAGTCAGTAAAACACGTCAGCGCGCCAAATCTCGCCCGACCGACACAGGTGTTGGCTGACCCGCACTGGGGGACATTATCATAATTTATACATGGGCTTTATATGCGTCGGGCGAGAGAAAAAAAAATGGGGCCCGGGTCTTTGGGCTTTATTACAGTTGTCTTATGATACCCCCCCCCCCCCTGTACACTTATCTCAGCACTCAGCCATTTGTATGATATCGTCGACGTACTTCAGTATGTGTGTGATAACTGTGGCGTACATCAATAACGTCCACTCACTCATACACGTTTTTAAAATTTATGATCTTTGGTTTCAATATGTTTCTTGCTTATCACAGGAGACTGAATAATGTGAATTAATAATAGTTGAAATATTCATTTTATTTGTTTTATGTTTAAAAAAAAACCCTTGATCATGCACTAATATTTAGCCGACATTAGATTATTATTTTCCTTTTCGTGTAAAAATAGCTGAAATTTTAACACCATCTTTGCAATTAATGTTCGTTGATTTCTGCACAGCACCGTTTTTTAAACACCGAGTTTTAAAATTTCTAATTAGTCACACATCATCTGTGTTTAGAGTAAGTAGATTTTGCGATTCCCCGCTGTGTAACTACTGATGTAAGACAGATGTTGTTTTGTTGATTCCTAACTTTTTCTATCGATTCCTAATTTTCTTTGTCAATTCTTAACTTTTTTGTCGATTCTTAAATTTGTGTCGTTTACTTTTTTTTTTTTTTTTTTTTTGGTCGATTATTAACGACTTAACAGCAGCTGTCGATTTATACTTGGAAAAAGTTACTGATTTCATAAGCACACGTCTAACATTAGATGAAATGAGAGTAGAATTGTATTGTTTACAGCGGGGTTTAAACCGCCAGTTTGATGGTGAAATTTTCTGATAGCACTAGCGCAACTACCACAAATCCTTACAATTGATATTATCAAAGTGCCAGCAACAAAACCAGCGAGACTCTGTTTCTTGTAACTAAGTTGTAACTACGACTGCAAAAGTCTGACATCATTGTTTGCCATAAATTATGAGACAGGAGAATATTGTCCCATCACAAAATATATTAAACGAAAAAGAAAACTGCACAAAGCAAATTCTCCAAACAAGAAACCAGTCATCTAATACTGAAAGCATTAACCCCAGATGTTGACGCGTTTTACTTAATGTGGACAAACACACAGACAAAGTACAAAAAATAATTTATATACAAACTCGCACTCAATCATCTGTTAAAGTGGAATTCTTCATTTACCTTCAAGTATTGCTTCACCTAGGCAGTTCAGTTTAAAAAAAAAAAAAAACTTTTTTCAATTATTAGGCACATAATTAATCATCTTAATCCTAACCCAGCTTTCTTTATCTGTGGCATGACCGTTAAACTATTAAAAAATATAATTGGTCTTAAACCAGGGGGCGCGTTGTTACCTTTACCATATTCAGTTTAGTGCCAGGCTCACACGCGTAAAGCTTTAAAAATAGAGTTTTTGTAGTGATCGCTAAGTTTCGAATTAAAAAAACAAACCAAAACAATAACAGATATAGTGTTAGTAACCCAACAATGGAAAGACATTTACGCCCATTACTCGTGATATCAGTTGGACAGATCAGCCATACTTTCAGCTGATTATGTAGCACGATAGTTACACGTGATATGAAATCCTGCGTCTTTTCACAAATTGGATCAACCTTGGTACAAAATTGATAAATAAGGATCATGTTCCCAATCGTCCCTAATTGATTTTTTTATCTGTAATTATGCATTTCGTCCCTCCTCACCGAAAACATCTGTGTAAATTTAGATGAAACTGGTGGATAATTTTTACAGCCACATTTCATCTAACTGATTCAATTTGTCCAAGTAGTATTTAATGCTATCAGGGACGTAACTAACCACGAAACGTTAAAACGTAGTTTCAAGTCCTGTTTAATATTGTTTAATATTTCTCTTTGCGATTTGTGTTTTTATTCTAAAGGATAAAAAAAAAAATTAAACTTGTTAAAACATTCAAATTTCGGCTATTACATGCTGTCATCGCTGAGCCGGTTTGTATTGCGATTTGTTATCGGATCACGGCCATGGCCAATATATTGCAATTAGACAGCGATCTTAACGGGACGTAACGCCGGACGCCTATTTCACTGGGCTGATAGTGGGATGTTGCACTTGGCAGGGCGCGGAGGGGTCTCCGGGAGGGCATATTGAGGGGCTTACACGAGCCGAGAGCCCCACTATCAAGTGAAGATTGATCAGGGAGGAATCCCCGGGCTGAGAACAGCCCGATGACACCGGCCCGACTAGACGGCTTAGGGTTGAGCCTCGGTATTCATAGGGGAAGATTGGCCAAAATTCCACGCTTGCCCATTATGGCTGAAGCGAGTATTATTTCCCCTGACCTTAGCGCTGGAACTTTGGCTTGGATGTGACCGACATGATGGCATGCCCCGCTCGGGACGTGGAATTAGCTCCCTGTGAATGGCGTCATTTCTTCAAACTTGCCTGGTGATTTGAATGCCTCAAGTTTTGAGCACCCCAGTTGTAACTCCGCGATGTGTGTTTTTTAAGTACCGTCTTCACGGGCGCGGACCGGAAGTCTGAAAAGATTTAATTTTTCCTTTCCGCGAATTATTAGTCTCATTTACTGGCATTTGCATATCCCCAGTCTCGGAGCTAAAGACGTATCAATAGCAAAGAATTGGATTGACACAAAAAAAACGGACCCAATTCGAACGCGGTTCCGTGCGAGAACATTCTTAGTTCTGTATGATGCAAAACTGACAGTTTCCGATTGCGGTGAATAAAAAGTAATTCATGTGTTTATAAGCTATCCCCGAGGTTGTTGTCTGGGGTGGCCGGTTTAGCGCGAGCTGCCGACGCGATCCACTGGCCATGAAGGGAGTTGTTGATCGACTTGTCACGTCCCCCTTAGCAAGCTCAGGACCTCGCTTGATGATTTAGTGCCGTATTTTGTCCGGCTTTTCAAACGTTTTCTCGCTCCAATTGCCTTTCACTGGGCGGGTGTTTTTTTTTTTTTATATTGTATTATTCCTGCGGGTATTGTATGCGAACAGGCAACTGTTTAGTTCACTCTCCCCTAGCCCTCTGCCTTGCTGCCTTTTTTTTATCAGGTCGTTGGCTCTTTGTGCGCGGACTTAGATCTTGGGTTTATTGCTGCGAGCGCGACAATGGCTTGACAGAAGATCGGACACCGGTGCCAAACTGTATTTGCAGATTTTCACCGGGCTTTTGTCCGGCGCTCGAAGGAGACCTCGCCCGCGCCATTGTGCTCGTCTTTCACGCAGTCGGTAAAAGTCAAGACGGCGTTTGACCCAACCCCCGCTTCCACAAACACGGACAGAGGGCCGGTGTGTCATTTATCTTAATCATTTGTTCCCCAACTTGTCACTTCACCGACCGGCGCAAGATTTTGATGTCTCCCTGGACTTCTCAGTCGAGTTCCTAAAAAGAAAAAGAAAAAAACCGCCCCCAAACCCCAAGAGAAGAGATGAACATTTCCCACTTGAGTCAGTGGAGTCACTAAACTCTCTTACTCGACTCTTTCTTCGCCTGCTTCGAGTGTTCCCGCCATTTCTAAAGACTGGAGCCGGCTTTGATACTGCCCAGCAGAAGGCAGCCGAGAAGTTTGCCATACATTATTAACTACCATTTCGCGGCTATTTTCTCCGTCAATACGTCCCCTCAATGAGCGCCAGCCAATCAAATGCTCGGGTCGGGGGTTTTAAAGTCAAAATAGCGTCAAAGGAAAAATTTGGCCGGAGTTTAAGAAGTAAAGTTTAAGAAGTAATTAGATTTGGCTTAGCGATTTCCGCTCGTCGATTGCCTTACACACAAGGATTAACACACAAGGATTAACCGCGAATGGTGTCATTACCGTGTCCATTTCTGGGGGAACAAAACCATCAATAGCTGTCACATTCACCACAGATCTACCCTACTTATACGCTGTTACTTATTGATTCTATCGACAGAACCTTAAACGTGTCAATATATGTTGATTTTTTAGGCATATATATATATATGTGTGTGTGTGTGTGTGTGTGTGTGTGTGTGTGTGTGTGTGTGTGTGTGTGTGTGTGTGTGTGTGTGTGTGTGTGTGTGTGTGTGTGTGTGTGTGTGTGTGTGTGTGTGTGTGTGTGTGTGTGTGTGTGTGTGTGTGTGTGTGTGTGTGTGTGTGTGTGTGTGTGTGTGTGTGTGTGTGTGTGTGTGTGTGTGTGTGTGTGTGTGTGTGTGTGTGTGTGTGTGTGTGTGTGTGTGTGTGTGTGTGTGTGTGTGTGTGTGTGTGTGTGTGTGTGTGTGTGTGTGTGTGTGTGTGTGTGTGTGTGTGTGTGTGTGTGTGTGTGTGTGTGTGTGTGTGTGTGTGTGTGTGTGTGTGTGTGTGTGTGTGTGTGTGTGTGTGTGTGTGTGTGTGTGTGTGTGTGTGTGTGTGTGTGTGTGTGTGTGTGTGTGTGTGTGTGTGTGTGTGTGTGTGTGTGTGTGTGTGTGTGTGTGTGTGTGTGTGTGTGTGTGTGTGTGTGTGTGTGTGTGTGTGTGTGTGTGTGTGTGTGTGTGTGTGTGTGTGTGTGTGTGTGTGTGTGTGTGTGTGTGTGTGTGTGTGTGTGTGTGTGTGTGTGTGTGTGTGTGTGTGTGTGTGTGTGTGTGTGTGTGTGTGTGTGTGTGTGTGTGTGTGTGTGTGTGTGTGTGTGTGTGTGTGTGTGTGTGTGTGTGTGTGTGTGTGTGTGTGTGTGTGTGTGTGTGTGTGTGTGTGTGTGTGTGTGTGTGTGTGTGTGTGTGTGTGTGTGTGTGTGTACGTGTGTGTGGGGGGGAGGGGTATAGGTGTGGGTGGGTGAGTGGTTTTAATATTTTAATTTCTATCTGAAAATAGCTCCCATATGCTACCTTTGAATTTTCCACATCATCCAAAGTTTGCAGTCTTTCTTATATTAGCGATTTCACTGCAATTACTGCAGATATAGAAACAATTTATTCATGCTTAGTTTAGAGGTTAACTTAGCTACAGCATTGCGACTATATGCAACAACTATTTGACTATATGGAACAACTATTTGACTATATGCAACAACTATTTGACTATATGCAACAACTATTTGACTATATGCAACAACTATTTGACTATATGCAACAACTATTTGACTATATGCAACAACTATTTGACTATATGCAACAACTATTTGACTATATGCAACAACTATTTGACTATATGCAACAACTATTTGACTATATGCAATAACTATTTGACTATATGCTACATCTATGTGACTATATGCTACAACTATTTGACTAAATGCTACACCTACTTGACTATATGCTACAACTATTTGACTATATGCTACACCTATTTGACTATACACTATAGCTATTTGACTATTTCTACACTTATTCGACTATATGCTACACCTATTTGACTATATACTACATCTGTTTGACTATATACTACATCTGTTTGACTATGTGCGGCACCTATTTTTCTATAAACTCCTCTATCTTTGCTCATACATTATTACATCTCTGTAACGTCACCAAACGCCTCGTCTCTGTATATCGATCTATATGTGTATGTTATCTATGCGACCATGATACACAAACATAGAAATCGTTTACACAAGGTGTGTATTTCACGGATCAATTTTCAGCTGAATGAAGAGATAATCCTGTTTTAATAAATAAACGAATCGGCTTTTGCGTCGGACTCTTCACGACACCACTCGAAGTCTGCTGTTGTAAATCTCCGGTTGCAGGGTTTTTTTTTTTTTTTTTTTTTTTAATTTTAATTTAATTTAATTTTATATTTTTTTACCGATAGTGTTCTCAGTTTTATCATACATGACATATATTTGTTTCTTTATTAATGAAAATTCATTGATAGTTACTCTGAAAGTGTAAAATAGTAATTAGTGCAAAGACGTTACATAATGAGGTAATATAACAAAAAAAAAACCAACGATAAATTTATTATTTGAAGCCTGTGTCTTTTCTGCAGATATTTGTTCTCTGAAGTGGGGGGGGGGGCACTTGGAACTTCCGGAAAGGGGGACAAACTTTATTTTTTTCATTTCGTCCAGGGAGGGGGTTAGGAGTGCACTAGTTACAGTGCAAGCAGTCTTTTGACTTATGTTCTAAATATCTTATCTACCTGAATCTGATAGACCATTCACTCGGCATCCACTAGACACATAAACTTTTTAAAATGGCCAGTAAAAAGGGATTGATAGTAAACACCTTTGCTTTTTTTTTTTCAAAAATAATAAATCCGGCTTTATTTTTTCAAACACCTGTCAAATACCTTCATTCACAGCGGTACCGGATATCCAAATAACATCACAGGGGAGATATTCATATTGTCATCTTAGATTTGTTTTTTAATAGCCCAAGTTTGTTTTTAATGGTTATAATAATGTGTCATGAAAGGGTTGAAGCTTGACAAAAGGGTTGAAACTTGACAGAAGGTCAACTCAGCAATAAAGGCAACAGTATCCCACACCTCACTACATAAAATAAGAGGCAACTGGCAAGTGAGGTTTAGTCTATAAACTACGCCACACGCTGTTCTTTTAGTGGCCGCTAAATTTACGCACTTTAAAAAAAAAAAACCGGAGCGTTTACTTGATTGTTTTCCTGTGTGTAGCGAGATCAGGCTCTGATCCACCCCCGGGGTCCCCGCCACACCCCGCTAGCCACCACACCTCCGCCATAAAATAACCCGTCGGGTCGTTGGTTTCCCCTAGACATGCAAGCCTATTCTCTTCACCGCTTATCAAAGCTCCAAGGCGGGGACTTTTGACAAAAACCAATATTATTGCGTTTCCTTTAGCTCCGCGATTCCCGCGCGGCGATAAAAAAGAAACGATTCTAACACCACAGTCTCGAGGCGCTGAAAGGAGTTGTACCTCGTTTAGACTTCACCCGACACAAATTATTCATTTCTTAGCTTTTTAGTTGTTTTTTTTTCTTTTTAAAAGAATTTTTTTTACCCTCCTATCTTTTATGATCATACTCATTATATCCTCATTAAAAAAAAAAATGCCGCGCAGCTACGCTCGATGGGACATTATCGGACAATTTTACGACGGCGAATTTTCGCGCTTCTCGGCGACTTTAAAACACAAGTGTCGGGTCTTAGGGGTGTGAAGTCGGGGCGAAAAGCCCGGTGGTTAGTTCGAGCTAGCGGACTCTGGGTAGGTTGGGGATTTCTTGGTATTACAGCAAGCCTAAGTCCGGGAAAGCCTTGACAAACACCTTTGAATACTCGTGTCTTAGCGCAGTGCCGGTATCTAGAGGCCCCAACACCTGTACGGCACTTTATGCTGAATGTTTACGAGCTGGGTCTCGCTTTAGGAGAGGGGGATAGGGGTTACAGAAGCTATAAATTTGGGTTGCAAGCACAAAACGGCATTTCAATTGAACGCGGTTATAAACGTTAAGGCTCGGCTGAACGCTGGCACTATCTCGCAGGTGCGCAGCGGGCGGTGATCACATAGAGAGAGGGTGTTGCGACTCTAGCGACAATCCACCGATACACAGGGGCGACTTGGTCAAACGAAGGCTTCAGCGCGCGGGAATTGGGAGTGTGTAGTGGGGGTGGGGGGGGGGTGGCTCATAGTAGTACATATTCATTAAGGAAGGTTTTTTTTTTTTGCTAACAGGTGTCGGGTTAATCAATGCGGTTTGATTTGAGTTATGGATGCTGTGAAAGGCAACGAGTCAGGATTTGATAAGCTGACATTGCTGGAAGCTCGAGGGGTTAGCCGGCTTAGGTGGTCAGGGGTGGCCACACCAGTGATACGAGTGTCAAAGGTCATATGTCAGATGGTGACACGAGCCTTCACGTCTCGGTAATCCAGATTAGGCCTCGCTTATCCATTAGGCCTCGCTTATCCACGTGATCCGTGTAGTTTCGTTTATCCAGCTGGTCATTTTGGTAACGTTTATCCAGAAATCCATTTCCTACTTTACCACATGATTCGTTTGTCTACTTATTCAGGTGATCCATTTGCCCACTTAACTCGGGTGATCCATTTGTCCACTTATTCAGGTGATCAATTTGTCCACTTATTCAGGTGATCCATTTGTCCACTTATTCAGGTGATCCATTTGTCCACTTATTCAGGTGATCCATTTGTCCACTTATTCAGGTGATCCATTTGTCCACTTATTCAGGTGATCCATTTGTCCACTTATTCAGGTGATCCATTTGTCCACATATTCAGGTGATCCATTTGTCCACTTATTCAGGTGATCCATTTGTCCACTTATTCGAGTGATCCATTTGTCCACTTATTCAGGTGATCCATTTGTCCACTTATTCAGGTGATCCATTTGTCCACTTATTCAGGTGATCCATTTGTCCACTTATTCAGGTGATCCATTTGTCCACTTACTCGGGTGATCCATTTGTCCACTTATTCAGGTGATCCATTTGTCCACTTATTCAGGTGATCCATTTGTCCACTTATTCAGGTGATCCATTTGTCCACTTATTCAGGTGATCCATTTGTCCACTTATTCAGGTGATCCATTTGTCCACATATTCAGGTGATCCATTTGTCCACTTATTCAGGTGATCCATTTGTCCACTTATTCGAGTGATCCATTTGTCCACTTATTCAGGTGATCCATTTGTCCACTTATTCAGGTGATCCATTTGTCTACTTATTCAGGTGATCCATTTGTCCACTTATTCAGGTGATCCATTTGTCCACTTACTCGGGTGATCCATTTGTCCACTTATTCAGGTGATCAATTTGTCCACTTATTCAGGTGATCCATTTGTCCACTTATTCAGGTGATCCATTTGTCCACTTATTCAGGTGATCCATTTGTCCACGTATTCAGGTGATCCATTTGTCCACTTATTCAGGTGATCCATTTGTCCACTTATTCAGGTGATCCATTTGTCCACATATTCAGGTGATCCATTTGTCCACTTAATCAGGTGATCCATTTGTCTACCTATGCATCTATTCTTTTTGTCAACTTATTAATATTTTATTATTGTAAAATGTATCCAGCTGTTCATATCTCTTGTGCACGGCATTCTAATGATCGTCTGATCTTACTGTCACCGCTTCTTCTGAGAACATTCCGGTACCCATAATTTCCGGTACCCATAATTTCCGATACCCATTATTTCCGATTCCCATAATTTCCGATACCCATAATTTCCGCATGGAGCAGAGACGGCAGATTGATACGATTCGTGAGTCGAGCTCGACACTTACGGATAGCTCTAGATCTCCACATTTAAAATCCAGGTCCTAGACAAGGATCAGCACAAGAAATATGAAAAAAATGTATCCATTGTAGACACCCTTGGAACTCAGTGGGTGGGGCGAGGCACCCAGAGTAGCCACCTCGGTGGGGTGAGTCTGGGGGATCTTTCCGAGTGTCTCTTCATGATAGCATCGGCTTAACCAGCAATAAAATGGAGATTCGGCATACCCCGCGAGCAGCCCTCGGCCACCGCTTGTAATTGATCTGAAGACGTTGGGTATTAGTCGACCATTAAGTGGGCTACACACGGGGACTCGCGACTTTTTGTGCCTGTCGCACGGCAAAGAACGTAACGCTTGGTAGTCACGACATTATACCATATCTCCCCTCCGTCTCTTGTTCACAGTTTCCGTGGCTTTCTTTGATTGTCTGTCTTTGAAGTATTTTTCTGAAAAGGTGTTGTTTTATAATGCGATATAACAGAGACTTAGACGAGCTTCTTGGGGTATGCGGCGTCTTCTATTGGAGTTTCTCAATCCGTGGAGCGACTGTTGTTCTAGCTCATCACAGTTCGACGCCGACTCGAGATAGCGCGGTTGTTTTTTTTTATTGTCCACGCCGGGGTCTGAAGTTGCCAGATTGTCTGATTGCCTGATGCCGCGTGACCCGTCACGGCGGGAGTCACGTGACACGGTTGCCTGAAACAGTTCGGTGCCGTGAGCACCAAGATGTCAGGCCCGTGTCACGTCGGTTCTTGTCGACAGTGATTGACGCGCGGGTGCCACAAAGGGCGATTCCTGAACACGTACTTCACAACAGTTCCGTTAAGCCGGGAACCAGATGCGTTGATGTAACATTTTAAAATGTATCGCTCCCCGCCGGACGTAGGACAACTCCTAGGGAAGTAAAACAGTTTGACTGATTCACTTTTTTTTACCCCCCCCCCCTTCGTATTTACACTGTGTAGTTGCCTGTTTATACACTTTGCTGTTGGCTGTTTATATACTATACTTTTGGCTGTGTATACACTATACTGTTGGCTGCCCCAAACATACGTGGAATTTGAAGCATGAAAAAAAATGCTTAACTCTATGCAAAAGTTCTACGAATAAAAATGCGACGAATAACAAAATGTCAATAGATTGTAGTGTTGTTTTTTTTTTTTTAAAGAAACTTGAGAAACCCATCTATACATCAAGCTTACTCATCTCTTATTTCAAAAATGCAACATTACAAATTGTTGACATAAGAAAGACAGAAAGCACTTGGCTTTCTAAATGCTAGAAAAACCAAATATAAAATTTCCCAACATCAAAACACAATAAGGAATTACTAAAAAAATACTGCTGTAATCTACATTTATCTGCGCCTTCTATTATACTGGGATTTCTTTTCCCAATAGATTTCGTATTTCATTACAAGGCTTGACAGCAAAAACATAAACACATAGCTCGTGCCTCATTTGTCTCCCATTTAACACCACTGCACCTCCCGAACCGACACTACTCCACCCACACATTACCACCTTGCACCGTCAACTGCTGTCACATGATTATAAACCAGCCTTTAAACACGCCCATAATTTATGCATATACAAATAAAGCACGTACGTGGAGTTTAAAAAAAAATTAAATGATCTGGCAATAATTAACACAGTTCCAGTGTGGACCCAGATCTTCTAATCAGATTGCTTCGGCTAAAAACTTGGAGGCACAAAGAGATCAGTGCAGCACTCGTCATATTTCAACCGGTGGGGGAACCGCGCATTAACTAGACGGTGATGCACTTAGCGATCCTTACCTGGGTGTCAGGTGTCACTGCTTTATGGCAGATCCCTCTTTAAGCCCGTATTCCTTGGCGGAGCTGCAACTCGTTTTGTCTCTCAGCTGATTGTCTTGTGTTTAAATCTTTAAAAATATAAAGAAATACAAAGCTGTGTAGATGAAGAATCTGATTAAAGTAGCGACCGTAACCGTCGTCTTTTGTCAGTGAGGCTGTTTGTTCTTGCTTGCACTGTAGTTGATGATACTGGCGATGATGGTGGTAATAACTTTATGGTTGGGAACTAGGGTGTCGTAGCATGTCGCACGTTAAGTCGGGTAGAGATCATTGCTTTAGAGGTGTTAGATCTAGAACTAAGAGATCATTGCTTTAGAGGTGTTAGATCTAGAACTAAGAGATCATTGCTTTAGAGGTGTTAGATCTAGAACCAAGAGATCATTGCTTTAGAGGTGTTAGATCTAGAACTGAGAGATCATTGCTTTAGAGGTGTTAGATCTAGAACTGAGATCATTGCTTTAGAGGTGTTAGATCTAGATCCAAGAGATCATTGCTTTAGAGGTGTTAGATCTAGAACTAAGAGATCATTGCTTTAGAGGTGTTAGATCTAGAACCAAGAGATCATTGCTTTAGAGGTGTTAGATCATAGAACTAAGAGATCATTGCTTTAGAGGTGTTAGATCTAGAACCAAGAGATCATTGCTTTAGAGGTGTTAGATCATAGAACCAAGAGATCATTGCTTTAGAGGTGTTAGATCATAGAACTAAGAGATCATTGCGACCCTTCCCGTCACCCGGGGACAAAACTTTCGATTTGCACCCCCCCCCCCTCAAACTTTCGATTTGCACACCCCCCCCCCCCTCAAATTTTCGATTTGCACCCCCCCCCCCCTCAAACTTTCGATTTCCATCCCCTGCAACCTTTCAATAATGTTTAAGAAAAAAATTCTGTCTCTGTCGAATAGTGAGAGGCGGGCACATACGAATCGTTCGGCGGGCGCCATGGCACCCGCGGGCACGGGGTTGGGAACCCCTGTGTTAGATCATAGAACTAAGAGATCATTGCTTTAGACTTTAGAGGTATAATTTGTGTACCACGAATAAGCTAATGCTGGAGTTTCCTTCCTCTTTTATTGAACAAAGGCATGTCCAATTGATCAAATTAGTATTTTATTACAACCATAGTGCGTTTGTTAATTGCATAATTTTTGTCATTGGTGAAAAAAAGTTTTTGATTTAAGCTTTGGTTGGTTGGTGTTGGGGGGGGGGGGGGGGGGGGAGGGCCGCTTGAGTGTAATTAAACCAAATTTTGCTGCTGTTATGCTTTAATGGGAATGTTTTTGTTTCTGTTTCCAGAACAGAGGAAGCGCGTGGTACTCGATGGCCACACCCCGTGCTGTCCAGTATGTGGCCTGACGCTACGGTCCGGTGAACTGGAGGCACACCTCATGTTGGAGATCGATAAACTCGACAAAATAGCCAGGTAGGTGAATCTCTCGCTAACTCACTGGGATACTCTAGCTGCTAGTTCTATCAGGGGTAGAAATAGCTGATCATGGTTCGCGTTATGCCATTGTGTTAACTGATAGCCGTTTATGGTTTGTGTTATGCCATTGTGTTAACTCTTAACGGTTTATGGTTTGTGTTATGCCATTGTGTTTACTGTAAAATTTCTTTCGCCTAACAAAAAAGTTAATTGAACACGTTTTTCAATTAAAAAAAAAGGATTTTCTTCCCTGTAGCCAGGACGTCACCAAATATTCTGTACTCGTTGGTTAGTCATTGAGTATAGAGGGTACCTTACATTCCTAGTGGGACATTCATCTCTCTTCTGGATCCCAGTCATAGTTTGACACCCCACACACTCCATCGTATACAATTCCCAGTATGACACCTTCCATTTATCAAGACACCACACCTGGTTTGACACCATTAGCTGCTACTACTATACCACGACACCCTCTACCCTCAGTAAATCCCTACCCTCCACCCTCGGTAAATCCCCATCCCCCATGTACACCACCCATTCTCATTAGACCACCACCCATGTTTTCACACAACGAACTCTCCCACCCCAACGTCCCACGGAGCCGTCGCAACTCTACTCCTGTCCCTGACTTGTTGCATATTAAAACCACGACGTACCCCTTTCATCCACCCATTAACTTTAGAACACCACCGGCCCAACACCATACGGCGGACTGTAATGTGATCGAGTGCTGGGGCCGGGGGAACGAACACCTACCTAGTGAACGCCCACATCTTCAAGTACTTTCTGAATCACATCTCTATTCACGGCATGATACACGATAGCGATCTACGGTAGAAACAAGGCGAGGGGTGCTGGGTTATCGCGTGACCACAGTCGACCAATATCGCCGGCAGTTCTGGTCGACTTCACTAGTGTGTGTAAGAGGGGGGGGGGAGATAAATCAGTGATCCGCGGAGTCCAGTTGCTAAGTGAGACTAATCACCAGCCCGCGCTGTAAGCATCAGTGCCCCCCAACCCCCCACACACACATTTCCTGCTTAATTCATCACCCAATATTTGAATCAAACAGCTGTGTTTGTGGTGAAACATTTAGGTGTTAAATATTAATGAGACGCTGGCTGTGTTAAGTGTTGTACATGTACAATTACTAAACAGTGCTCTTAGTACATAGATCTACATAAATTATGTGACTGTATTGCTTTACATACAGCTGTTGAAATAAGGGACTTGTAACATAAGACAGTTACTGTAACATGCAGTGAGTTGGGCATCGGCAACTCCCCAGACCATCTTCCCCGGGCATGGTCGGCCAGCTGAGTCCCATGTCCAGTGCCATTCTGTCCAGCTGGTCATCACACGAACATGGTCGACCAGCTGAGTCTATGTCCAGTGCCATTCTGTCCAGCTGGTCATCACACGAACATGGTCGACCAGCTGAGTCTATGTCCAGTGCCATTCTGTCCAGCTGGTCATCACACGAACATGGTCGACCAGCTGAGTCTATGTCCAGTGCCATTCTGTCCAGCTGGTCATCACACGAACATGGTCGGCCAGCTGAGTCTATGTCCAGTGCCATTCTGTCCAGCTGGTCATCACACGAACATGGTCGACCAGCTGAGTCTATGTCCAGTGCCATTCTGTCCAGCTGGTCATCACACGAACATGGTCGGCCAGCTGAGTCTATGTCCAGTGCTATTCTGTCCAGCTGGTCACACCTATCACACGGGCATGGTCGGCCAGCTGAGTCCCATGTCCAGTGCCATTCTGTCCAGCTGGTCACACCTATCACACGGGCATGGTCGGCCAGCTGAGTCTATGTCCAGTGCCATTCTGTCCAGCTGGTCATCACACGAACATGGTCGGCCAGCTGAGTCTATGTCCAGTGCCATTCTGTCCAGCTGGTCATCACACGAACATGGTCGGCCAGCTGAGTCTATGTCCAGTGCTATTCTGTCCAGCTGGTCACACCTATCACACGGGCATGGTCGGCCAGCTGAGTCTCATGTCCAGTGCCATTCTGTCCAGCTGGTTACCCCTGTCACACATCACGACGGTAGCGACCACTGGGTTAAACGTCCGGCTATTCTTGGAGCGGTCTTTTTTTTTTACGCATGGTTTGAGGGCTCCCGTTTTAGTGTCTGTCTGGTCATGATGGCGTGTAGTATACGCAACTTGTACCTCCCAACCTTCTCAGTTCCACTGCAATGAATTGCCAGGTCCTTACAGAAGGCTTATAATATTCTTTAGCTAGTGCCGTAAATTCAACGGATCTGAGGAATCAGTATGTGTATAATGACGCAATACGTTTTGTGGTTGATTTTGGAGACATTTGTTCTAATTATAGGGTACTAGATTTACAAGTATCAAAACAATACATAACGGCAAATGATTCTATGTTGACTGCTATCAAAATAAAATTATTATAATTAGTTCATTTATCTTAAAAATAGTGGCATAGATTGAATGTCAAGTCACACATCTCTGTAGTTACATATAGAAAAGTAATCGGAATGGAAATTTAAAATGTAACTGCAAATGACTAGATGGAAATCAATTTAACTAAGACTAGATGGAAATCAATTTAACTAAGACTAGATGGAAATCAATTTAACTAAGACTAGATGGAAATCAATTTAACTAAGACTAGATGGAAATGAAATAGGCTTGATGGAAGTGCAATATAACATAAAAGACTAGGTGGAAATGAAACAGCTATAAAAGACTAGGTCAAAATCAAACAACTATAAAAGACTAGGTGGAAATCAAATGTAACTACTAACGACTAGTTAAAATTCACATTTAACTACCAAACACTAGATAGAAATCACAGACGCGTTTAGTCTAATTGTATGTGAGACCTACTATTATAGCTCTCAGCGATATACCCCGGGTGTCCCCTTACATATGGTAATGGGGGCCATTGTGGCTCCCAGCCCACCCAGGCATGTAGACATTTGTAAGGGCCCTTTCATCCGAGGTGAGAAATTCGGATCTCCGTTTTGTAAGCTTGGGTAATGAAATTGTATTTTATCACCTTTTGAGAAATATTTTATTTATTGTGGGGGACGTTTGAATGTGTTGTGGTTGGCAATGTTTTAGCAGTTATTTATTGGGGGAGGGGGGAGGGGGGCGTTTGAATGTGTTGACACTGTTTTTAGCGGATGGGTAAAATGTGTGCCCGCTGACGTTTAAAGTGAAGGGGTCTGATATTTTAGTGATCGACCCGGCGTTAATAAATAATGGAGGGTCTTGTCGGGTTAGGGTTAGTGGTGGGTAGCATACAGGTGTTGGCAGATGGGCCAGGCCTATACATTCTGGTGAACTAGGGCTGTACTCTTTACCAGTGTCTACCTTTCGCGTTGAAGTAACACTTCATGTTCAGTTATGTTTATTTTGATAAACAGTACAAAAAAAAGTGATGTCTTTATAAATTTAAAATAGTATTGAGCAGGGGCGTAGCGAGGGGGGGGGGGCGGGGGTGCGGACCGCACCGGGTGACACCATTTAGGGGGGATGACACCAAGGCAAAAAATAGCAAAATATATAGAGAAAAACTTGAGGGGGGGGGGGTGCAAATCGAAAGTTTGCGTGGGGGGGAGGGGTGCAAATCGGAAACTTGAAAGTTTGTCCTCGGGAAGGGTCTCTACGGCTCTGGGGGGTGACACCATTAAGTGCCGCACCGGGTGACACCCGACCTCACTACACCACTGGTATTGAGTACATTTTTAGAACCGGATTACATAGGACAGATGAAATAGAGAGATTGTATCCTCAGGCGCCTTGTATTTTTCTACCTATTTGAGTTAGGTTCACTCTACCCATCAGGACGTTGTATATACTTGTGGCATAGGAAGCTATCCCAAGACTCCAGTGTTAGTGTGTGCCCTGTTCCAAGGGGAAAACATGATACCATTGATCAGAAATAAAACACAAAATACTTTGATGCTGATATCAAACCTTAAAGTCGCCAATCCAAAGTCCCCCGTGTCAATCTATATAAAAGATGTAAAAAAAATGAGACCAGGTATGAGAGCGAGATTATTCACTGGCAGCGGGCAGTTAACTTTGTTTTATTGTATGTCAGCATCCAAGTCCTCGGTGGCTCTCATTTTCATTCGGCAATTAGTGCTTTTATTGCTGCCCTCGTTCCTTTCACCGCGACGAGTTGCTGTGGGCCGACTGGAGTTGTGTACCCTGGCAACTCCCCCAACTCGGGCCAGTTCCGTCTCCATTCAACATTCATTAGCAGTTGTGTCCCTTGTTTAAGGGCGCTAATATCAATTGTTTCCTCTTTGGTTCATATCAACTCCGCAACAGCAGAACCGGGTTACCGCAGTAATCGCCCTTGTGCCGGCTTCAAGAGGGATCGGAATAGAAACTCTTTCAAGGGAGACCATAAAAAATGAAGAAAGCGAAAGAAATAAATATAAAACAATAAACTAAACCCTAGGAAAACATACCGCCCGGTTCAGATCCTTGAACCGGCAATAGTGATTGGTTAAGCCGGCGAGTGCCGGCTCTCTTATTGGCAGTTATCCCGGCAATCAGCCGGTATACAATCTTCATTAGTACCAATATTTCAATAAACGTCGTCCCGAAAACGTCAGGCCTGCGTCTAGAGCAGGAGGGGAGCAGATGGCGGAATGCCGATAACAATACTCGAGGAAATTTAATCACACGGCCCTGCACACCCACATCACTTCATTTTATCACCGCCCCTGCCCGGCACTCACGTGCGTGAAAGCCATCCGCTAGGTGGCACTCGGTGTCTGACTAGCTTTAAATGTGTATTACTCAGCCCGGGGCCGGGGTAGACGGGCCGCTAAATCACATTTCATGGGGCGCCCGGGCAAACAATGGCGGACATACCCGTAAATCTTTTGTGTCCGGCTCGCGAGACGTACCCGGCAAACGGTGGACCGGCAGTAAACTTGATGTCCTCTTTCCGTTTGAAAGGTCTAGCTGCCCACTGTCCCTTTTGTCGGCTGGTCCTAGTCTTCAGTTATCTCTAGGCAGCAAGGGAGAAAAAAAAATCAACCACTGACCACTTCTAAAAAAAAGAATTTTAGAAAAAAAGTAAATTTGTCTTGTAAAACAATGTTGTCTGTGAATGGCTAAAATATTTTTAAAATATGATTTGGTAAAATATTTTAAATCCGCTCATTATTTTTTAAAACGAACCTATATTGGTCGCCTATCAACCCCCCTCCTTCCCCCCCCCCCCCCCCCACAGCCCCCAACCTAATGTTACAGAGAGGAAATATGATTTTCCCCCATGGGGAAATTTTCTTCCCAAAATTTTCACCAAAAAAAAAAGTGTGTGATAAGTGAACTATTTTTTTTTTAGTTATAATGTCTATTTCCACCTGGAAAAAAAAAGATACCTTTGATATTTTGTCACAATAGGACTTTGCATCCTACTTCTGGTGTGAAAAAAAATCTTATTTAGTTGGTCAGCTACATCTCTGTTCTTGAAAAAAAATTGTTATACTTGTGTATACATATCACATGTCATTGAATAATGCCAGTTTACCGTGTCATAATGTTTATACCTTCTGTAACGTCTGGCCTTCTTCTGTATTCCAGAACTGGAAGAAAGTCTTCAAGAGATTCCACACCACAAGGCAGAAAGGTAGCTAGCCCTTTGTTTATAACGTCACGTTCATTTTGTAATTTAAAATCACCAATCATTAATTTATTTAATTAATTACATTTTGTCACTTTACTATTTTAATTATATTGTTTTTTAACATAGTTAATTTTATAGTTGAAAATGATCAATCGATAATTATATTTCTTTTAGACATGCTTCCCCCCCCCCCTCCCCCACCATGTTAAACACCTTCAAGTTGGCGTTTATTTTTGTAATTTAAAATCACCAATCACAAATTACATTTTGTCACTACACTATTTTAATTATATTATTTTTAACAGTTTTATAGTTGAAAATGGCAAATCGATAATTCTCTTAGACATGCTTCCCCCCCCCCCCCCACCATGTTAAACACCTTCAAGCTGAATCCATTCTCCCACCCCCAAATAATTGACACCAGTTAAACGGTCGTTTAAAGAATGAACGCAATCATCTCACGAATCGCCGGCGAGTTTCATTCTATGTTGTCGTGGCGTATTGAAACTGGGATCGGGGGTCCCAGGGTGTGCACGCCCACGAATGTATGGGGTCCCGGGGTGAAACCCTAGCGGCCGACCAGGAATAAACCAGTCTGCGTGCCCGGGCAGACAATGCTTAACGCTTGTGTCGACCTTCGTCAGAAATTGATTGCGGGATCAATTTATTTTACTGTCGGGGGGTGTGCCGTGTTGACATAGTAGGTGACTCTGCTCACGTGATTCGGCTGTGCCAATCGGATGACTTCGACAATTTCCGCCTATTCATAAAAATATCAATTTTTCAAACATCAGAATTGCCAGCATTAACATTCTAAGTTTCTAATGCAGTTGGTCAAGATACGTCAAATGATCACTTTCTGCAATTAGGCAATGAGTGAATTTTAAATGAATTGTATCCACGAAATACACAAGTATTTGTCCGTAATCGTTTTATTCTATAGAAGCAACACTAGTAGTTGATATGGTTTTGTTGATTTCTATTTAGCTTCCCCGCCAAGTATAGTGCAAAACTCCTACAGTCCTACAGGGTTTTACCGACTATTTTGTAGAGTTACCCTCTAGTAACATTAATTAGTACGTCCACAATGTTTTAAGCCACACCCCTTGAGTAGAAACACTATCCACACTGCTCCCGAAACTCTTTCATGTGTTGGTTACATTTTTCTGCCAAAGCTTCTACTGGAGTTCTAATTCTGATACCTGGAATCTTTTTTCTTCTTCTCCGTTCTTAATTGTAATGTTGGAAGAGATTTCCTACTACACAATAAAGTATTACGTGTTATGCGCCATAAAGGCCGATCTCAGCCTGCTTTTCTTTTTGGATTTACTTCCATAGCCTTTGTCCAATTAAGAACAAACTATAAGGCAGTAGTTGTTTGACTTTGGAGTTGTCTCTCCTAGATGGGATGCTGTCCCCAGTTATCGAACTCGGGACTTTCGGTTTAGCAACCACGAGCTGTACCAACCCGACCAGGCCGACCTATTGAAATTTGTAATCAAGAAGAATTAATTGGAATGTATGTTAACACCTGGAGTGACCGAGCTGTCTTAGCCAGCTTTATGTTAAAAATACAAGTGTTTTATTTTATCTTCTCCTGGGGGATCGGGTTTACATGGAACCACGGGGTTACGGTTAGGTTTACTGTGGTCGCTGTATCGTTAGGGTGGTCACCCACAGCTAGAGAGATGGGTTTCAATTAATCAGTGGATTATGGCCTTTCTTGTCGGCTGTCTTTCCTTTGACCCCGTCTTTTGTGGTCGGCGTCAGCTGACTGGCCTGTCAGGGGGAGGCTACCACTGACTGGCCTGTCAGGGGGAGGCTACCACTGACTGGCCTGTCAGGGGGAGGCTACCACTGACTGGCCTGTCAGGGGGAGGCTACCACTGACTGGCCTGTCAGGGGGAGGCTACCACTGACTGGCCTGTCAGGGGGAGGCTACCACTGACTGGCCTGTCAGGGGGAGGCTACCACTGACTGGCCTGTCAGGGGGGAGGCTACCACTGACTGGCCTGTCAGGGGGAGGCTACCACTGACTGGCCTGTCAGTGGGAGGCTACCACTGACTGGCCTGTCAGGGGGGAGGCTACCACTGACTGGCCTGTCAGGGAGAGGCTACCACTGACACCAAGCTTGGAGCTGCTTGCTGGAATTCGGATGATTATCTAAAAAAAAACTTAAACAAAATAAGGTTATCTGCCTTCATCGGAGAGATGGCGAGGGGGAGTGTCTTGGAGGGTCAGTTCGCGAATTCGCTTGAAGTAAAAAAATTTTGTCGGAAGGGGGGGGGGGGCATTTATCAAGTTTGTTATAAGTGTTTTTACTGTCTGTTGAGGTTGTGTGTGTGTGTGTGGGGGGGGGGGGGGGGGGTGTCGTCTATTGTCCGTTTTGTCCGATGAATTTTCTTTTGAGAAATTGTGGCGGTCGTTAACTATTGTGAAAAAAACAACCTTAAATGTTTGGTACTTCAGCAGAGAGACCTCAGGTATCTCCGTGTTTCAGCCAGCAACTCAAGTTCTTATATGGGGGTTTACAACACCAGACTGTTCTTAGCGGGTACAGGGAATATGTGCTACACACTTTGCTAACAACTTCACCAGGATTTGCAGATAGCTACATAATCATACGTTTTCTATCAATCTCTTAAAATACAAGAATATATTACACCATTTTAAAATGAATACATCTATAATAGACCATTTTAAAAGAAAAACAAAAACAAAAATATTGTTCCCTTAATATATTCAATTTGAGCTGAAGATACACACCAGCAATGCGATAAGCACCAAATCCTATTGGACGGTTGGGGAGGGAGCGACCACGACGTGACTGAGGAAACTAAACTCGTATATTATCACAGTTTTTTTGTGTGTGGTAATTTTTGAATAAAAGATAACAATGGAAAACGTGACACATTAACGATATCGATTCGACCATTAAAACACTTTGTTACGACAAACACTTAGCATTTGTGTGTTTATGACTAGTGTCATACGGGGTACAGTTGATTTCAACACATTTTTCACGCTACACCTAACACGACTGACTTTTACGGCATTTATGTCGGGGTAACTTACGAAAGACAGGAATGTATTGATTTCATCCTGAAGTGACTAATATTAAAGTGATCACATGTACACTAGGTTGTCACATTAGTATATACTACCTGTTGCCTAGATGCAGTGCCGGCGCTACCTATATGGCGAACTAGGCTGTCGCCTAGGGCGCCATTTCTAGGGGGGGGGGGGGGGAGGGCGCAAAAAGGTTTAATCGCTATTATCAAAAAGTACCTAATAATTAATAACTTTTATAAAGGAGTAGCGATCTATTTCGGCACCCAAGACGAACTATCAATTTTGCACCCCCACCCCAAAATTAGTTCTATATAGGCATATATTTATTCGCGGTGGTGAAAATGCAACCCCACCTCCCTAATTTAGAAAAGTCGGGGCGCTTTTGACCAGTCACTTTGCCTTTTTTAATTTGGTGTCACATAATTGATGTAGAATACGATTATATAAGTTCGTAATTTAAATTTCGAACATTTCAAACGGTTATCTAATTTAAATAGGTCTTGTAAGTCGTTTTCTCTGACTTTGAATTCGTAATATGTCCTGGTGTATAGAGTTTTGTAATGATGGGGTGTTCAAAGTATTGTACTTGTTTGGTAAGTTTTGATTAATCGTTTAGATTTGGGAGTAACGGCGGAAGGCTGTTGCTGATATGGTTTCGTAGGTATAAAGTATCGAAGTGTTAAAGTGTCATATATTTTATTCCGCTGTTTTGTAGTTGAAGGTCTAGTGGAATCTGATTGGTAATAGAGAAATGATAATGCAGGTGATAAAGTATCGTAGTTCGGGAGTTCGGGAATATTGTTTTTGTGGTATTAAGGTATCGAATTATATTGATTGTTAAAGTGTAGTAGTAGGTCCAGTGAAATCGTTGTTGATTGGGAGTACCGCTTGTAGAGCTTGGTGAAGTAACACGAGTTGGTGTCTTAGTTCTGGAGCATCGAGTCTAGTTATGTTTAGGTATCAAAGTTTGATATGTGTTGTGAATGTAGTAGAGTATATCGAGTAGTCGAGTTCATCGTAAGTTAGATGATTTCAATTCAGTACGGAACACACAACAAAGAAAGGTAGGCGTTCTCTAGTTGAAAACGCTTTAGTTCTTTAGGAATCTATATTACCACTCTTAAAGTATTAATATATAATATTAAATAGGATGGAGTTTATAACTAACGGTAAACTTTGTATTTTCAAATTACAATTATTTTATAATTAATCAATAATTCTAGCTGTCTAAAACAGTATCCCGTGATTGCTATATTAAACAGGGGTCTCTTTATTTAGTTTTTTTCCCTTTATTTAAGGGATCCAAAATTTTCTGTTATTCCCGATACAGAACTACTTTAGAAATTATGTCATCAAAATTTAATAGAAGTATGTTATAATAAAGCTACCATTTTTAGACTTGCAAACAAAACTTACAGTTAAGTATTCAATAGGTAAAATATATTGTTTTCACAAGGTTACATTGCTAATATAAAAGATTTGTTATAATTATTAGGTAATGAAATTTAGAGCGTTTTATTGTGTTTTTCAACCATGTCTTAGTTACACTTGGTTAATTTAGCTATTCTTGTGAAAGTTATTTCCCTTGAATGAAATTTTGGTGTTTGGATTTTCAAATGGGAGATAATTCGTTGCTTAACTTTACATTCATGTCAAATTCCTGCACATAAGGTTGACCGCTTACATATTAATACAACTTTAAGTTATTATTTGCTATTGTAAAAATTATATAGAGCTTAGTTCTAAACAAAATAGTTTGGTAGGTTTTTTTTAGCATTATTTAAGTTGGAAAAACAAATACATCAGTAGCCGTTTTAGATTGCAATACTTAATGTTAGTAGACATACAGTCTTAGTCGTAAATTAAACATCTAATCAATTGTCTTTTCATATTTTTCACCCTCTCCTAAAGGATTCATATATAACAATTTTAGGCTAGAATCTATAACATGTATAACCTTTTATTTTTCAAAAACAAAAAAAATCGTTACATAATCACACAATATAGACATTTTACAATCTATCTATATACTACTAAAAGTCAATCTATATACTACTAAAAGTCAAGTTTGTTTACATGTTTGAATATTTATTTTTTTGTTTTTTTGTTTGTTTGTTTGTTTGCCTGATCAAGTATCCTGATATGTTCGGCTCTATCTGGAGAGCTGTAAAATAGTATGTAGGTAGAGAATAATTTTTTAATGCAGACAGACTGTTAATCACAAATTTATTTAAAGACGTTAATTAATTTATTGATTTATTCATTGTTAAATTAACCGTATTTTTTAAAAAATGTTAATACTTTGAATAAACTTTGTGTGGATAGTGACGTCCCTTGATAGTGACGTCAGAGTTTTTTGTTGACTCTTTAGTACAATAAAATGGCGGCGTCTATCGAAGAAAATTGTGTTCCCATTCCAAAGTTTAACGCGTTCTAAATCTAATTTTCTGTCGGTCATAACTTTAACAATACGTCCGTTTGCTGTATTTATTACGTTCCAACACTTATATCAATTTTCAACTGTCTTTTTTCATTTAGTTTTACAATAAATTTCTCTAGATCTAAAGATCAGCTGTCGAAGGAAATTTATGAATCTAGCCTAGATCTAGATCACTAAACTCAATGTAAATTCTAAATCTAGACTTAATGTAAATTCTACATCTAGAATCTATTTCAGGCCTTAATACATCTAGAACCTATTTCAGGCCTTAATTATTTTATATAAATCTTTGTTTGGCTAATTTAAGATAAAATTTAATTTGAAAGTTACTACTTCTAGACTAGACGCTCGAAATCAAGTTGCATCAAAGTATAGTATAAAAATTCATTTGTATCGTCAGGAGTAAATAGCTAAGTTTGTAGCGTAGTCCGCTCTCATGCGAGTGGTACAGGTTCTAGACCAATATGTCAATGATATTTTTTTTTTCAATTTTTTTTTTTTAGATGTTAATGATAAAAAATGATTTTTTTTTTTCAATTTTTTTTTTAGATGTTAATGATAAAGTTGCCTATCTGAACTTGGCAGGATACAGGGCAGGTGAAGTAGAGTTCATCTGTTTCTTTGTCCTAACCATATGAAAGGATAGTGTGGTCAGAGACATGCTCGGCTGGAATCGTTTTTTAAACGATAAAAACATGTTGTCTGAGACTTGGCGGGACACTGGGCAGGTGAAGTAGAGTTGAGTAGGTCACATGTGACGTCAGTATATGAAGGGATAGTCCGAAATCGGTGTTTTCGGTGTTTTTAAAAGATAAGAAACATATTTTTGAATGTGGGCTCTGTTTTTGTGACGATAAGTGACACTGCAGTAGCGTAGCGAGGAGGGGGGGGGGGGGGGGGCGGGTGGGGAGGCGGGGGGGGGGGAAGGGGAGGCGGGGGGGGGGGGGGGGAAAGGGGAGGCGGGGGGGGGAGGGGAGGCGGGGGGGAGTGAAGGGGGGGGGCGGGGGGACGTATGTTGGGGCGCCAAAATGGTTTGGAAAAATAAATTGAAAGGTTGAGGGGGGTTCAAATCGAAAGTTTGAGTGGGGGGGGGGGGAGGGGGTGCACATCAAAAGTTTGAGGGGGGGGGGGGGGTTGAAAATCGAAATCTTGGGGGGGGGGGGTTAAAATCGAAAAGTTTGTCCCCGGGCGCCGGGAAGGCTCGCTATGCCTCTGAGTGACAGACGTGATGTTTTTTGATGGATGACCCCCGAAACCCACAGTTATCCAAGGGATGACGGGTATTCTAGTATACTACTAAAAGTCAAGTTTGTTTACATGTTTGAATATTTATTTTTTTGTTTGTTTTTTTGTTTGTTTGTTTGTTTGCCTGATCGACTATTGTGATATGTTTGACTCTATCTGGAGAGCTGTAAAATAGTATGTAGGTAGAGAATAATTTTTTTAATGCAGACAGACTGTTAATCACAAATTTATTTAAAGACGTTAATTAATTTATTGATTTATTCATAGTTAAATTAACCGTATTTTTTTAAAAATGTTAATACTTTGAATAAACTTTGTGGGGATAGTGACGTCCCTTGATGTGTTTACATTTTTGGTGCAATAAAAATGGCGGACTCCATCATTGACTTTGTGGCCCATTCAAAAGTTTAACGCGTTACAAAGCTAATTTTCTGCCGGCTATAACTTAAACAATACGTCCGTTTGCTGTATTTATTACGTTCCAACACTTATATCAATTTTCAACTGTCTTTTTCATTTAGTTTTACGATAAATTTCTCTAGATCTAAAGATCAGCTGTCGAGAATCTAGGGCCTAGATTCTAGATCTAGAGTCTAGATCTAGATCTAGGTCACTAGACTCAGTGTAAATTCTAGATCTAGACTTAATGTAAATTCTACATCTAGAATCTATTTCGGGCCTTAATTATTTTATATAAATCTTTGTTTAGCTTCAATGATCATCTAATTCGAGAATACATGGGATTTTTTTTTTATCTAGGTTTTATATCTAGATATAGTAGGATTACTCACTAACTTGGAGGCGTGGTCGGCTGCTAACAACAATATGGCGTACGGACCGGACGAATGACTTCCTACCATTTTTAGGCCATGTTTACCACGAGCAAAATGGCGGGTGTTCACATTATTTAAACATGGTATAGGTGGCCAGGGCTAGATATGCCAGAAAAGCATTTTAAAATTTGCTTTGGAGAATGAAGGCTAAATTTTAAAGCCAGTGTCATAAACATTAATAGAACTTTTTTTTTTTTTTTACGTTTTCAATTATTTTTTCTTAAGCCCTATATGTGAATGATAAGGTTGACTATCAGGACCTCGCGGGGCACAGGGCACGTGAAGTAGGGTTCATCTGTTTCTTTGTCCTAAGCAAATGAAGGGATAGTGTGGTCAGAGACATGCTTGGCTGGAATCGTTTTTGTTGTCTGAGACTTGGCGGGACACTGGGCAGGTGAAGTAGAGTTGAGTAGGTCACCTGTGACGTCAATATATGAAGGGATAGTCCGAAATCGTTGTTTTCGGTGTTTTTAAAAGATAAAAAACATATTTTTGAATGTGGGGTCTGTTTTTTGTGACGATAAGTGACACTGCAGTAGCGTAGCGAGGAGGGGGGGGGGGGGGCGGGAGGGAAGGGGAGGCGGGGGGAGGTGGAGGGGGGGTGGGGGGGGGACATATGTTGGGGCGCCAAAATGGTTTGGAAAAATAAATTGAAAGGTTGAGGGGGGTTCAAATGGAAAGTTTGAGTGGGGGGGGGGGGGTGCACATCAAAAGTTTGAAGGGGTGGGGGGGGGGGGTTGAAAATCGAAATCTTGGGGGGGGGGTTCAAATCGAAAAGTTTGTCCCCGGGCGCCGGGAAGGGTCGCTATGCCTCTGAGTGACAGACGTGATGTTTTTTGATGGATGACCCCCGAAACCCACAGTTATCCAACGGATGACGGGTATTCTAGTTATAACTAAAGACAGTCAAGCTTAAAACATGTTAAATTCCGTTTTGGAACTCAGCTTAGGAGGACTGCAGGGTGCCCAACACTGCAAGAAATTTTATTTTTTTTCAGTTGTTTTTTTGCAGACTTTTTTCTCTCGGGAAAGGGGGGGGGGGCGCTTAAAATTTTCTTGGGGGGAGGGGGGGGGGAAGGCTATGTTGTAAATTACAAAGTAGACATAGCAACAATTTTAATAAAATGTGATAACGCTTGCAAACTGGAATTGAAGGAATTAGTACAAACTTTTGAGACGTAGGAGGCAAGTAAAATTTGATTTTGATGTCTACTTATAACGTGTATGCGATTGATAATAAATCAGTAAGTCACTTCTAATTAATTGTTTTCTTATACAATTGTTTTAGTAATTAATTTGTGTGAAAGGGGGGCGTTTTAAGAAGTTTTGCCTAGGGCGCTAAATAACATGGCGCCCCCCTGCCTAGATGTGTTGAGAGGGAAACTTGCCGTGTTTCGGATCTGTAGCGACATCAAACAATAAACACCTTGTCGCGTGCAGGTAGCTTGGAGATCTTTAGTCTAATGTAGTCAAATCACTTTTCAACACATTTATGTAACATTCAAGTTTGTGTGCGTACACACACGTTTAAAGCTATTTATTATTAAAACCATTCAGCTCTGGTTTATTTCTAGTGAGATTTTAAACCAAACCTACTTCTTGTCGAGTTTTTAGTCCGAATGTTATTTATTAACAACGAGCCGACCTGCGGCATATTATACGCCGCTATTTAATTGTTGTTTTTTCTACTTTTCAGTAATTCATAATTTCTTTAAAACACTATAAGTAGCTCGTTAAGGACGATACCCCCCCCCCTCATTCCCCCCCCCTCCGTTAAAGTAAACTCCACTTAGTTACCCCCCCCCCCCCCCCCCACCTCCTACGTTTAAAATCGTTTCAAACTAAATTATCTCCCCCTAATAGTCGTCACTAAACCCGGCTCTGTTTGTAAACATTTAGAGTGAACCACAGCTCACCAGACCATGTAGGGGTGGAGGTGGTAGGGAGCGCGTTTACAGCTTGTTTTGTAGCGTCTCCCAGAAGAGAATTATATATATAGATTCATTCGTTAATGCAAGCAGCCACTGTTAGTCAACTTGTCCCGAGATCTACTACACTCGGCTGGCATCGTTCATGTTGTTCTATCGTGTTTATGTTCACAGAGTTACTGGGTAATTGAGTTTATTTTTATGTCATTGTTTTAAGAAGAAAGAAAAAGAGTTGTTGATATTTCCCAATTTTAAAATTTATCTCATAATATAAAGTTAATTTAGACTTAAAAAAAAATTGACAATTAAACCGTTAATTATTTGTTTTGTATCTTTGTAAAGTTTGCTTTTCTGGCTGCATCAAGTTTCCATTTTCTGTAAGTCTTGGATTATATTTTCTGTAGGTCCTACATTCTGTAGGTCTTTGACTTCCGTGATTATCTGTCTTTTATTGTATTTTCCACTAGTTCAGTGCCAGATTTAATACTGTTTACAAAGCTTAATGATTTACCAGTTGAAAAAATTTTTAAAATATTTTTTTAAAGTTTAAAAATATGTTAACAAAAAAAAAAAAATCAACATCAATATTTATAAACACCCAACATTTTACAATTCTCAAGCGAATCAAAATATTTCTTAATACTTAATACACATTTGAGACTTTATTATTATTTGATTCCTGTAATATAGTTTGACTTTTGTCACTTTCAATTAAAACTAAAATTATTAACATCATAAGAAGGTAGGACAATCATTAATTACATGAATCAGTATCCTAAAAGGCAGCAACCACCTGTTGAAGCTTGGTTACTGGGGTGGAGAGTAGAGGAAATTATCTTTTCCCGTTTGTACCCAGACACACGGGACGGATGAAGTAGAGTTCATCTGTTTCAATTACCTCGGCATACAAGGGGATAATGTGGTCAGCACTATGCCCAGTCGTATTGTTTCTCTAACACGAGTTAGGTACCCATCCTGGGCTGGGTGAACTGAGGGACGTTCTACTGACTTGAACCCGGATTCGAACTCGAGACTTTTGGCTTAACAGGCCATATAGGGAATGAGAAATGAGAATTAAAAACTTGAGGTTTTGCTGGGGGGAAATACACATTTAAATTGTTTAAAGCAGAAACGTCACTAATTTATCGAGGGGTATGCGAGGTAAGTTGGAATAACGTAGCCCCGTGTGATTGCGTTTGGCCGAGTGCTAGCAGGGCTTAGTCTGCTAGAGCGAACCTCCCTCCTCCCTCTAATTGAAATAAGATTTGACACTTTAATAACAGCAAATTAACATCTGTCACCGGACACCTGCTACTCCAGCCGGCCCTGGCTGAGGTAATCATTTTCACCGCTTAAGAAAGGGATTACGCCGCGTTGTTCGTTAATCCGCGCGCTGTTAGCTGAGATAGGCCGCGTAAAGTAGGCTCAGAAGATTACATTCTTCCCACCCCAATTCGCCGATCCCTGTGCGAGTTCTTCTCTGACGGAGTTTCTTAACTGGAGAGCTAGTTCTTCCGAGGCCGAAGCCACCTCAGAAAAACAGAATGGCTGTCCCTCGATTTGCTGGTGACAATGGCGGGGGATTTGGTCACGCTTTTGGTTGTAAATTGTCTGGCTATCGTGTTACATAAACAAAATGGCTCGGTGTGATTGTGTGTCACGGGGCTTTAAGCCTGGAAACTGTCTTCAATTAGACGTTGTCTTACCGACGTTATCCTTTCTACTCGACACTGACATGGCCCTTGCTGTGACACTGACAGATGCATCGGCATGGGGAGTGGCACCAAACTTTACGGCCACACTGACAGAACCCTGTACTTTGACACTACACTGACAGAACCCTGTTCTTTGGCACTGATAGAACCCTGCACTTTGACACTGACAGAACCCTGCACTTTGACACTGACAGAACCCTGCACTTTGACACCGACAGAACCCTGCACTTTGACACTGACAGAACCCTGCACTTTGACACTGACAGAACCCTGCACTTTGACACTGACAGAACCCTGTACTATGATACACACAAAACTCTATATTTTGACATTGCCATATTTATTAAATGCGACACTGACATAGCATTTTCTTTTGACGCTGACTTATCTACGCCAAGGATTTCAATTTAAAAGTCTGAAAGAAACACTGTCAGTGGCCAAAATCACACTCGAGGTCCAAGTTTGCTCTCAAATTGTTCTTCACGTATTTCAATCTTGAAAATATTTGTTCACACAGGTATCTTGTTCCAAAAATTGAAAGGTACTTTGATGCAAAAGTTTTAATATTAGGAAAATCTTCCTTTTGCAAAAACTTATAAAAACCCAGCCGCCCTTCTTTGAACGTGTCTCTAATGACCTCCAGCTGCAGTTCACCTTTGCAACTGGCCACATTTGCTTCAAATGGGTTCTGAAACAGTCTCACTTTTTTCTACCTTTGAATCCATGTCAAAAAAACGCTACTGAAACTGCTGCTTGAAGTCTTTGCTGATCTCGTATGCAAAATACGTGGGGAACTCAGTGGTTGCTTCAGCCTAAAGACCTTGCACTTCTGAGAGTGCGTAAGTTGTTGGCTTGTACTTGTTCCAAACACATGACAAGTTTGGATCTGAAAGCCTTTAGGTGGATGTATAGATCAGAAACTAGATTTCACTCTTTTGTAGTTTTAGGTTCAGAAAATTTAAATGACTAGTTATGTTTGCAGCAGAGGCTAATTTCTATACCCACTCTTCATCAGACAGTAAGTACATCAGCTTGTGGCTTGCCTTTACTTTCAAGGAAGTCACTTATTTCCTTTCTTAACGTAAATAATCTGCTCAGAAAAATTTCTCGCAAATTAGCCATCTTGCTGCTGTGAAATATGGTAAATCTTTCGATTCTGTGTTTCTATCTTTTAACATGTCTTTGAACTATTTATATTCTCTCCGGTAACAGTGCCATACATTCTATGTAGAGAAGCCAGTTCTTGTGTTATGTTTATGCCTTCATCCACACCTTTAATGAACATGAGCAGTTGAGATGTGGAACAGCTGTCCATTATAATTAAAAAATGGCCAAACTTGCTTGCATTTTCGCTATTTGAGTCACGATGTTTTCACCGATATCTGCAACACGGCGGGCAATGGTATTTGCACCCAAAGCTACATTTTCTGGGAATAGTTTCTCAGCCACCTCTAACAAACATTTATTCCGTGGACAAAAAGATCGCCGCGGACCGGATGAGAAGACCTCGCGGGCCGCATCTGGCCCTCGGGCCGTAGTTTGGAGACCCCTGCCTTAGAGTAATAATTCTCTCTTATGAGAAATAAATAAATAAATAAATAAATAAATAAATATAAATATATATATATATATATATATATATATATATATATATATATATATATATATATATATATATATGCTTCCGAAATAGACCTACAACTCACATCAGCTGTATCGTTGACACCTTCACAAGCCCTGTTTGTTGTCACTTATATAACTCTTAACTCTGATCCCCACTCTCTCCACGTTCGTAATGTCCAGTTGAGGCACAGCTTGCCGCGCGGTCTTTATGTTATCGGAACCATCTACACATTATATCGAGTTTAGCGTTACCGACCGTCAGCTGCTCTTTCACTGCTTGCTATGTCATATTTACCTTCACAATCCTGATTGTGAGCACTAGGAAGTGAAGGAGGATGGGAAACATGGATCTCAAACTCCCCCCACCCCCGGTATTGCGGATATCTGGTACCGTTCACATTATGTAAACATGCCACGGATTAAGTTGATGGGGCCCTATTGTTGGCACTGTCTGGCGTACAAGAGCGCAGGCTTAAGGGGAGACTGGGCTGGAGACAGCGCCACCTATCCGTCTTGGCCAGCACCGGTTCTACGTGCCCAAGTGTTAAAACACCTGTTCAATCCCACGACGAGCTTGCTGACAAGTCGCTTTATTCTGTGGGGGAGGCGGCGTAAAGTAAGGCGAATTAGCAGCGTCTTGCTAGTGGGACATTTTTTTCGGGGGTGTATGTCAAAGTTATGGGGGGAGGTAAGAGAAACAAAAAGCGGGTAGCGGTGTCGGCAGGTGCCGTGTTACCGGGCGATCTTGTCGTGACGGGGTACGGGATCGGGTCCGCGCCGAACCGGATATGCGGAGGTGTGAGTGGTGACGTCGGTGCTGTCTTGCTAATTGCAAATAAGTCTTGCGAAGTTTGGGGTGCGTCCTTGACTCGGCGTCATCAGCCGACGCCGTAAAGAAGGCATGCGGTGTTTGGGAGAATATGTTTGTGTCTTTCGTGTCGTCGTCCAAGTTTTTTTTACGGCGTATTACGTCACCGGGCACCTGCAAACGTGTGAAAGGGAACCTTATAGAAACAAAGCGAGATGAGAATAGGGTTTGGGGTTCATCCATGACGTCAAACTTTTTGCATTTTGAAAATAAACTTGAGCAGTTATTTCCCAGTTTTGTGACGATACAAGGAGGTAAAAATTGTCAATAAGCATGACGTCATTTTTTATGACTCTTTGTTCTTTTCGAAGACAATTTCTATTAGCTTGACGAGACGGTTGTGATAAATGCGAATCTTTAGTTCTACTTTCATTACGGCAGGCCCCAATCTTAAGGGGATATGCTATGTTTTTTTCTATTTTTTACAGTTTAAGATCTAAAGCCTTTTGAATACTTTTATTATATTTGGAATATAAAAGTAAGTATTAAACAGCAAAAAAATGGGTCTAAAACAATTTTGGTTGTCATGGAAACCCAAAAAACCTCCGCCATTTTGAATTTTTCGGTACTTTTAAAAATACTAAGGCTTTTTTATTTATGCACCTATAGCAATCAAATTTAAACTGCTTATATTTCAGTATATATTAAAACTTTTGTCACGACGACTTTTTGAAATAATTACCAGTAAGAATTTTGCAAGGTCTAAAAAATCGTACCCTTTTTAGTATTCAAAAGTTTCAAAATTTGCATATTAATTACTAAATACTTTTTTTCTATAAAAGCAATCACAATTCCCTCGTGACAAAAGTTGTATATTTGCATCAAGAACAATAACCTAAAATATGGTTGGCATTGTGTAATAAATAAAAAAGTAGTAGGCTTTTTAGTGTTAAAAACATGCGAACTGAGAAAAACAGCCAAAAGTAACGAAAACTAGGTCAGGAAAGTACCATATCTGTGTAAACTGCAAAGCCGATTGTTAGCTTTGGGTGTTTCCGAGATTTAGGAAATTAAGTTTATTAGATACATGAGAAATCCAGCTTTCCAATGAGGCCAAATACAATATAATGACGGATAAAAAACTTGTCATAGAGAGCTTGTAAGTTTGGGAAAAATTGATTATTTTTTAATTAATAGGGTCATAAAAATCGTAATTCATACACATAAAATATTTTTTCTCTTTAAAGTTATTATTTTCTATATACAAAAATGGACAAAGTATCCAAAAGTGCAAGAAACCCATCATGACGAAAACAAGAAATTTTGTGATTTTTTTCCGCGCATATCCCCTTAAGTCTTGTGTTTTATGTTAGGATAATTTTTTCTGGTTAATCAACAGTGACAAATGATAGCATGGGTAGTGAGGTATGAAACACTTGGAATTTTTTTGTTCCTTCCCAGAGTTTGCCCTCGCCGTCCGGCTCGCGGAAGAACAGAGAGTCTCCCCCACCAGACGTCGCCTCCAGGTCACGTTACGATGTAAGTCACGTGGCTCATTTTTCTGGCCAAAAATTCTAACACTATGCCATGCAGGCCATTTGATTCACCAATAACATCAACACCAAACATGGTCCTATTGCTGTACATTCACTACTTGACTATTACATTTTTGCCAGAAATGTTTAGCTCCTATACTTGTACTTGAACAAGGAGTAACACAACCATAGTAACTAACTCCACTGCAAATTTTATAGTTTTCTTCCCATCTGAAGATAGTGGCCACTTTTTTTCTATAAAGTTTTTTTTTAGCTGTAACAATATAACATAGCCAGCCTGAGTGCTAGACCAACAACCCCTCTAGCTTGTTGGCCAAGCTGAATACAGAGCCCCTCCACCCTCCCTGCTGTGAGCTAAGTCCATCTCTGTCATATGATGGGTAAACTGACACCTGGGTATTCATCAAGGGGTGGGGGCGGCTGGTAACCTGAAGCCAAGGAAGTAAAGAGCCAGTTCAGACACACCTTCACATGGAAGGTGCTAGAAGGTGCTCTGTGATGTATGGCCATTGGGTGTGAAGCTGCCACTCATTTTCTTGTGGGTGGTGGGGATCAGGACATTTGCATTGTCTCCCAAACCCCTGCCCCTCCCTCCCCACACCTCCACCACCTGAACACCTGAAGTGGCACAAGGATTATTTACACCCCATTTTCACCTTAATCCCTTAACTTACATACAAAGCATATGGACTGATTGCTAGCTTAGTTTATTCTTCTCCAAATCTCTCCATGAAATTGGGGTGTGAGAAATGAGTAATTGAGCAAAATAAACATATAATACATTAAGAAAATACTTAAATCATTTCCATTTTTATACTTAATTGCTAATTATTTATCTGTTTAGTTTATGATTAAACTTAAGCTACACATTGATATCAACTATTTAAATAAACTATTTATCACTGTATTTAAAAAAAATATTGAATCTCTTTTATATAGAATTTCCTCCGGATCCGATGCAATCGACAGTCAAGACTAAGTGGTAAGTCAGAGAAATAGAATTAAACTCTTCCTGTTTCCACTAGCAGAATAGTCTTAGTATCAAATCGGTTGCATCTGAACAAGAAAAAAATAAATTTGTTGAATAAAAGCTAAACTGATTTACCAAAAGCTGACGATTTAAAAGAAGAAATAAAACGAAAATGTACGTGAACAGTTTAACAGTCAGTATTACAAGTGTAGTATCAACAATATAGTTTGACAGTCAGCATACCAACAGTATAGTTTGACAGTATGACAAGTGTAGTATCAACAGTATAGTTTGACAGTATGACAAGTGTTGTATCAACAGTATAGTTTGACAGTCAGTATGACAAGTGTTGTATCAACAGTATAGTTTGACAGTCAGTATGACAAGTGTTGTATCAACAGTATAGTTGACAGTATGACAAGTGTAGTATCAACAGTATAGTTTGACAAGTGTAGTATCAACAGCATAGTTTGACAGTCAGTATTACAAGTGTAGTATCAACAATATAATTTAACAGTCAGCATACCAACAGTATAGTTTGACAGTATTACAAGTGTTGTATCAACAGTATAGTTTGACAGTAGACAGTAGAAAGAAGCAAATCTTAGTCTTACAATTAGTGACATGTTTTGTGTGAAATCTTGAAGCTACTCTACCTGTAGTGTCAGTGTGAGCATTGTGTTGCCCCCCACCTGTATAAGTTACCTGAGGCTGTGTATCCTGTGACACCAGACTCTGTAATGGCCTGGTGACACCCAGTACACATGTTGTCTCCCACACACCTGGGCTGGGAGGATGCCTCCCTTGGGGGTCAGGTTTCCCCCTGCCTGTGCAGTGTAGACCAATAAAAATGTTGACTCAGATGTATCTATACACAGATCCAGTTTTCCTGACAGAATGTGAACCCTCCCCACATTACCTCCTGGGTGATTATGAGGTTACTGTTTCGGTGGATTAACTTTCACATGAGGTTACTGTTTCGGTGGATTAACTTTCACGCAGGATTAATTATTGTAGCAGGATTGGGCATCATAGTTTTATGTCTTGTAATAGAACTTGATACAGACAACTAAAGATTATTTAATTAGTCACATAGTAATGAGAACAACTTAACAAGATGCCATGTTTGTTTGTTTTTTTGACATTTTTTGTACCAGCATCTTCTGCCTATAAAATCTTAATTGCTAAATTAAGGAAGTAGTTTTTAAATTAAAAAAAATAATTAATAAATAAAATAAAGACTTGATACATACTATAATGCATGGAAAGCAAAGTTTTAAACAGTATAACTTCTATATACTACTAAAAGTCAAGTTTGTTTACATGTTTGAATATTTATTTGTTTGTTTGCCTGATCGAAAATTGTGATATGTTCGACTCTATCTGGAAAGCTGTAAAATGGTATGCAGGTAGAGAATAATTTTTTAATGCAGACAGACTGTTAATCACACATTTATTTAAAGACGTTAATTAATTTATTGATTTATTCCTACGCAGAATAACCCATTTTTTTTTAAAATGTTAAAACCTTGACTAAACTTTGTGGGAATAGTGACGTCACAGGTTTTTGTTTACTCTTTAGTACAATAAAATGGCGGCGTCTTTTGAAGAAAATTGTGTTCCCATTCAAAAGTTTAACGCGTTCTAAATCTAATTTTCTGTCGGTCATAACTTTAACAATACGTCCGTTTGCTGTATTTATTACGTCCCAACACTTATATCAATTTTCAACTGTCTTTTTCATTTAGTTTTACGATAAATTTCTCTAGATCTAAAGATCAGCTATCGAAGGAAATTTATGAATCTAGCCTAGATCTAGATCTAGCCTAGATGTAGGTCACTAGATTCAATGTAAATTCTACATCTAGAATCTATTTCAGGCCTTAATTATTTTATATAAATCTTTGTTTGGCTTATTTAAGATAAAATTTAATTTGAAAGTTAGTACTACTAGACTTATTTTTAGATCTAGATCTAGAATCTATACGCGTAAATCAAGTTGCATAAGGAGACACATAGTATAGTATAAAAATTCACTTGTGACGTCACGAGTAAATAGCTAAAATGGTAGCGTAGTCAGCTCTCATGCAGGAGGCACGGGTTCTAGACCAATATGTCAATGAAATTTTTTTTTTCAATTTTTTTTTAGATGTGAATGATAACGTTGCCTATCTGAACTTGGCAAGATACAGGGCAGGTGAAGTAGAGTTCATCTGTTTCTTTGTCCTAAGCATATGAAAGGATAGTGTGGTCAGATACATGCTCGGCTGGAATTGTTTTTTAAACGATAAAAACATGTTGTCTGAGACTTGGCAGGACACTGGGCAGGTGAAGTAGAGTTGAGTAGGTCACCTGTGACGTCAGTTTATGAAGGGATAGTCCGAAATCGGTGTTTTCGGTGTTTTTAAAAGATAAAAAACATATATTTGAATGTGGGGTCTGTTTTTTGTGACGATAAGTGACACTGCAGTAGCGTACCGAGGAGGGGGGGGGGGATGGTAGGGGAGGGGAGGCGGGGGGTGGGGAGGGGAGGCGGGGGGTGGGGAGGTGGAGGGGGGAAGGGGGGGGGGGACATATGTTGGGGCGCCAAAATGGTTTGGAAAAATAAATTGATAGGTTGAGGGGGGTTCAAATCGAAAGTTTGAGTGGGGGGGGGGGGTGCACATCAAAAGTTTGAGGGGGGGGGGGGTTCAAATCGAAAACTTTGTCCCCGGGCGCCGGGAAGGGTCGCTATGCCTCTGAGTGACAGACGTGATGTTTTTTGATGGATGACCCCCGAAACCCACAATTATCCAACGGATGACGGGTATTCTAGTAACACCTGAAATTTGGAATGACGTTAATGCATTTGATAACTGAAGTTTACTTTTTAAGAGATTCATAGCAAATCATCCCCCTGACTCCACACGCGCGCACACACACACACACACACACACACACACACTCTCTCTCACTCTTCCTTATCTCCTCCTTATCTCCTCCCTCTCCCACCCCCCTCACTTGTGTGTTGACAAATTTAGAGCATGATGAGAGTATAATGATCACTTTGTAAAAGAGCTACCCAGGCTCTCTCCTGTCTCTCCCCTGCCTCTCGCCCGTGAGCCAGCCATCTTTAAACTGCAATGAAAGATAATTGCCTGACCTGATGAGTCTGTGCAACTTGCTCATCACATGGGCTTCTCAGTTCAGCCATAAAAACAGCAAAACATTTTTTTAACAGCATTTGTTGTTAGTTTGTGTCCAAGAAACATTTTTTTAATGGTTGAGAAATTCTGGTCTATAATTATTGTAAAAATAAAAAAAAGATCAAGATTGAAGTACAAGCAATGTTGGGTTAAAAAAAAATATTTAAAATCCCTCAATGTCTACTTTATGAGACCTACAGCAGTTTTTCCATTATCTGCTGTGTGTGATTAGAGTTACTCCCCTTTGAAGCTTGTGGTGACACCTAGTGTCTCCAAGAAACGTGATCACCCATTCACCCCATTCTCCCCAATCTGGATCTTTTGTGTGGAGGGAAATAAAAAGTTGGTTTAATGATCTTGATGAGGTGCGAAGTAACTCCTCTATCTTGATGAGGTGCGAAGTAACTCCACCATCTTGATGAGGTGTGAGGGAACTTCTCCATCTTGATGAAGAGTGAGAAATCCTCTATTGTAATAAGTAGCACAATCAACATAAGGAATGCTGAAAATGTGCTTCACTATAGAAATCCTAATCGAAATTCTTAAGCCAAAGAAATCATTCTGAATTAAGTTTAATTGTATGATCAAAGGAAAATTCCTAACTTGAGCAGTGTCAGATAAAGTTGTATGTCTAGACTTTATCACACCTTGCCTTATTGAGTTGATTTTTAATGATCCTACTTGTAAGTTCAGCTGTTAATAAGATGGTCACTTAAGGATTATCCACATGTAAAACACAAAAAAGGAAACTTATGGAAACAATCAAAAATCAAATCAAAGCGTGTGGTATATCAAACTTTTCTAGAATATCCCCTGATCCCAAATGACGCAATATAAAAAGGAATTAACCACCCTAAAACTGTTGCTCTGTTGCAGTGCAATGCAATAATTGAAAACCAATTGTGCAGCCAGTTTGTAAAATAAAAATAACTTCATACAAGACATTTAGAGCTCTATGGACACCAAATTTATTTTTTGCACACATTCTTTGAGGGAATGTTGCCCACTGTCCAGTGGTTGTCATATAGTATGTGATATGATATGAAACGTGTGGCCTAGTTGTAGAGAGCTAGACTACTAACCCAAAGTCTGGAGTTGGAATCTGGGTTCAATTCCGTAGAATGTCCCTGAGTCCACCTAGCTCTGATAGTTACCTAACTCAAGTTAGGGAAACGAAGGCGGCTGGACATAGTGCTAACAACACTGTCCCTTTATATGCCGAGGTTGTCTGAAGCAGATGAACTCTACTTCATCTGCCCATTGTGTTATGGGCATAAACAGGAGAAGATGATGATTTGATATGATCCTGTAGAAAGCAAGAGATTCACATGATAAATGTTGCAATAGCTGGGTACTCATTCTCTGCATTTTAAAATCTTTGTTTACAGCTCGTAGTCGCAACAAGAAGAAGAGGCCGGGTGATGAGAATGTCAAGGAAACTGTGTGCCCCGTCTGTAACGACAGAGTTTTGGGTGTGGCTGAGGATCTCAACGCACATGTGGAGTTGTGCCTCAAACAGGTATTTCAGCTGTTGGCTGGGTGTATGTAGGCAGGTGTTTCAGCGCTTGGCTAGATGTATGGAGACATGTTTTTTAGTAGCCGTAGTCTGTTTTAATATTAAAATATGTTAAACAGGTTGAGTATTTTTATGTCTGATGGTAACTTCTAGTCTTAGAAAGATAATGACAAACATTGCTTTCATCCAAGAAATGTTATTTTTGCAATACCTTTATTCTTTAAATGTATTTTTATTTTTAAAGAATTCAACTTTAGCTCACTATATTTTTCTTGAAGCCACAATGAGAAACTTGCATGTAGTGTTAACTTACAAATACAACTTTTTTACTCCCAGAGAGATGGTGAAGAGGAACCTGTAGATGTGGAAGGCGAGTATGAGGAATATGAGTGGGCGGGGCAAACCAGGGTCAGGGCCACCTCCATGTTAGAGGGTGGATTTTCTGGTAAGTGGGCGGGGTCAGAGAGATTGAGGACCCCATCTAATGTGGTAGAATTGGTTGCATCAAATATAATTTAATTTAATTTGGCTTGGATTAAAAGTGGTAGAATTGGTAGCATCTCATATAATTTAATTTGGTTTTGGGTTAAAAGTGGTAGAATCTTTTACATGGTAACATGAAATCTATTTTGCTTTGTTTTGGATGAAAAGTTGTAGAATTTTTTGTATCAAATATTAATTACTATGTTGCCTGTGCCGCACTGCTTGTTTATGTCTTTTTAAAAGTGAAAATTAGGCTACAGAAATTCAAAATGGGTTCATAAAGAATTTTTTTTTACATCTTGAAGGTCAAGGTTTCCAAACTGTGAACAGTAAGAGAGGATCAGATGAGGATGGGGAGTTAAATGTGGATGGTGATGACACAGAGGAATATGGAAAACCACAGTATCTTTTTTTGTGTTTTAAGTTAATCATTTTTAATTACTATTTATTGATAAATAACTGGCAAATCACTATCTTTTTACCTTAAAATTTGTAATAAGCCACATGTTTTTTCCGTCAAATGTTGCCAAGTAAACCAATCATAAAATTCAAACATTGTGTCACCCTGAACCAAATATAAGTAAAATAAATTCCTTAACTTGGTGAAGATTTAGTGAGAAAGACATTCTACCCCTGGGTTCTATGGGCAGCAGTCCGCACAATGACAACAAACCACCTAGATCTCACCTGGCTATAGAGAGCAGGTAAGTTTTTTTCACAGCCATAACCAAATGAAGTGGTAACTTCTTTTGTTGGTAGAGAAAAAAAAATTTCATAATAGTAGTTTTATTTTTTTTAATTGTAGGTAATACTCCTTAATTCATTTTAGTGAAAATTAGCTGGATTGTATTTTTTCCCATAATAGTTTTTCTGTTTTCTTTTTGTAGTTTTTCATCAAGAACTGATACAGTTAACTCAGATGGTAAGCTTACACCTATATCATAGGCCCCCCAGATAGTTTGTACTTCCTTTTTAATAATGTGATTCATGTGAAACTTGTCATCTACTTTTAGTATATCTTCATACCACTTTTTGTGTTCACATTTTGAAGTAGTTTTTACAAAAAATATGAATTTATTCTTTTGTTGCTTAAGAATTATTTTATTTTAAGGTATCATATTTCATTTGAGTATAATAACATTGGATCATTGAGCGATGTATTCCCTACTGTTTATCTTTCAGGTGGGGGCTGTAGCAAGTCTTCTGTACCTTATGAAGGGTTTGCTTTATCAAACTGTGATCAAGGGTGAGTTCAAGTTAAAAATTTTGTACTGTTCCTTTATTAAACTGATCAAGGGTAAGTTCAAATTTTTAAAATGTGTACCGTTCCTTTATCAAACTGTGATCAAGGGTAAGTTCAAGTTAAATGTTTTACCGGTCCTTTATCACACTTTAATGAAGGGTAAATTGATGTTGAGTTAGTATCTTCCTATTCTGGGTGCAGAGAGCCATACTTACCATCCTCCATCAATTGTTTACTAGCTTATTGATATTTTTAAAATGTCACCTATTTTACCCAAACCCACTACACCTACCACATCCATTAAAGATGTTTTTTTGTCATTATCAGAGAGGAGCAATCAGCATTGATAGCAGCACTACGCATGAAGCTGAGGGATCTTGAAGCAGAGAAATCTTCCAAACAGAAATGTCTCATTTGTATGGTGAGAGATTTTTTATTCATTCAAACATGTTCTAGTTGGTGAGAGATTTTTTATTCATTCAAACATGTTGTAGTATGACTAAATCATTCACTCAACCATGAGTAAAACTTTCATTCAACTGAGAGGATGTTGTAACAAGGACAAAATATGTATCCAGCCTACATGGTGATGCTATGACTTAAAAACATTATTTCAATAAAACAACATGATAGTATTTAACTGAATGCAGTTGTCTCTCTTGTCCAGGAATCTTACAAGACCCCCCTCACATCTATACAGTGTTGGCATGTTCACTGTGAGGCTTGCTGGATGAGAACTTTGGTAAGAAACAATGTTTTATACTGCTTAAACTAGTTTCTACTCAAATCCATCAGAGCTATTGTGGTAGGAAACAAATTTTATACTGCTTAAACTATTTTCAACTTAAATCCATTAGAGCTATGAAATTTTTTAATTCAACAAAAATCTTAAATAAGTCTGGGAAAAAAGTAGTGTACTTTTTAGACCTGATGGTCCATTTAGCAGATGAAGTACACTTTTTGAGGTTTTGTGATTGAAAATATGAAGGGATTGTATTGCCATCTCCATTCCTACCAAACTTTCAAGTCATGTCCCCATGAGAAATGTGTTGATTCATGGACTATTTGTGTTGGCTCAAATCTAAGAACTAAACTGATTTGACATTAACAATTGACCATGCCATCCACCTTAAAAATGCTTTAGTTTTATTTACTTTAACCTGGGTACCTTTATAAAAGCTAAATGACAGTACAACTGTGTTTGTCAACAGGGAGCCAAGAAGTTATGCCCACAGTGCAACATGATCACCGCCCCCACAGACCTGCGCAGGGTCTACTTATAGGACATCTCTGTGTTAGGTCTGGTGGAAGTGTGATGGGAGGATGTGACAGTTGTCTGTGACAGAGGATGGGACTACCAGGGATGATGAACAGCTCTTTGTGGCAGGGAATGATGAACAGCTCTTTGTGACAGGGAATGATGGACTACCGGGGATGATGAACAGCTCTTTGTGGCAGGGAATGATGAACAGCTCTTTGTGACAGGGAATGATGGACTACCGGGGATGATGAACAGCTCTTTGTGGCAGGGAATGATGAACAGCTCTTTGTGACAGGGAATGATGGACTACCGGGGATGATGAACAGCTCTTTGTGGCAGGGAATGATGAACAGCTCTTTGTGACAGGGAATGATGGACTACCGGGGATGATGAACAGCTCTTTGTGGCAGGGGATGATGACCAATTGTCTATGACAGGGAATGATGACCAATTGTCTGTGACAGGGAATGAGACCAATTGTCTGTGACAGGGAATGATGGACTACCGGGGATGATGAACAGCTCTTTGTGGCAGGGAATGATGACCAGTTGCTCTGTGACGGGATGATGAAAATTTCTCTTACTGCTGTCTGCTGAGCAGCTTGCTACGAGTGTGGAGCATCTAAATATTTTGCTGTACAATGTGATCAGACAAGTGATTATGTGGAGGAATTTAGCCCATGTAAAAATTGTATTTCTTGCCTTCTTACGGTACAGATATACCATCAGCAGAAGTCTTATAAAAAAAATCTTGCCATTATCAAATTAAGTCTTTTGCTTTTGTATATTGTCTGAACAGGAAGATTTTGTTTAGGCCACTGAGTTTAAGTGCATTTGGCTGACATATTTTTTTATTATCAAAAGCAAAGCTTGGTTACTTTTATCTGAATTATGGTGACTACAATTTTTTTTTAATATCAGTTACACAATGTCAGTAGGTGTATAAATGATGGTATAGAAACAGTACACAAAGTCTAAAGTTTTTATATCAGTTACAGAATGTTAAAAATGTCAGTAAAGTGTATAAAGGATGGTATAGAAACAGTATACAAAGTGTAAAGGTTTTTTAAAACTGTTGCTGTTTAACTTTGTGATGAAGAAGTGGTGCCCTATGTACCGGCAATGTTGTTGCTATGTGTGTGATGGTAAGGTGGCATCAGTTCATTTTCTGTACATATATTTGTATATAGCTGTAGTTTTGTCTCTATGAAGTATAAAATATCTCCAGAATTTATTGTTATGCCATTTATGTAAATGGGTACAGCTCTTGTATAATGGGACAAAAAAAACAAGTTAATTTTTAAGATGTATGTAAGTTGACTGCTTAAGAACAAGTAATAGTTACATATGTCAGCATTTTTGGGAGCATACAGTAGTAAGAGAGCAGTAGCTCACATGCTAAGCCCTAGGAGTCATTCATTTATGACGTCCACAATTTTTTTTTTTGGACCTCCCCCCTGTGTGGACATCATAAATGGATGACCCCCTATTGACATTTCATAGGTTGGTGGAGGAATGTTTTTTTTAATAACAGGCAGATTGGACTAGGGGTTCAAATTTAAATGAAAGCCCATTCATGTTATGTTGTTAATTTTAAGTACTACATACTACTCAAACATAGCCAATTTGAGTTAGGACTAATTTTTTAAAGTCTATAACTTGTAAATACTTGTTAGCATATGATTGTAAGAACTTGTGTATAAATGAGATCATAGTTCACTTCTGTAACAGTGGAAATAGACTAGATGGGAGCAAAATGACTCAGTTATTGCTGAATAAATACATTTTTAATGGATTTCTTCATTCTTACATTACTTTTTGTATGTCACACAAGATTAATATTTTTAAATAGGGTGCTAAATCCAGATTTTTTCTTATACATCATAAATAGACAAGACCCCATGTTTAAAATAATAAAGTCAATAACCATCCATATAAATAAAGAAAGACAGCATTTATCACCCTTCATACAGAACCAAATCACGAGAATGTCAGAGAAATTTTGAAAGTTTATTTTCCAACTATACAAAATTATATACACGAGTCTGAAATCTAATGCTCATAAGGGTTATTCCAAATAACTAGGTACTGTATTGACTTAATCACAATGTTGTAGGCTTAGCAGGCTAAATATAGAACTCTTAATCTGAAATTAATAGATAGAATGAAAGAAAAGACAGACAGACATAATGTTAGTATTAAATTTTCTTCCGTATAATATCCATAAATATTGCAAGTTTCTTTATAATTATAATTATCAACTATCTATAGAAAAGAGGTGAAAGGCTAGTAAAGACTTTTAAATCAGTACACATGTAGCTGTCAGTCTTGTACTCTATGATGAGGAAAAGTACCTAAACAATGTACACACAATTTTCCGTCCAAACAGAAATTCAATTGATACTGCTACCATCTTTGTTATACTTTTGGCCAGGTTTATATTCATACTCTTCATAAACGGGAAATGAGTCTGTGAAAAGTACATTGTTAACAAAAAATCAGAGGTTTATTAAAATAAAACAGACACAATGTGCTACATGGTGGTGGATAAATAGAGTTAACTGGCAAAGAATAAGACAAAACAAGAATGACTGGAATCTACAACCAAGTTGACTTACGCTGTGTTTGTGGAGGCTTGATGTCCTCTGTGATGGCTTGGGAACCAGAATCTGATGAAAGGTTTTGCTGTGGAATGTTAAAAAAAAAAGATTTGAAACAAAAATTTATTAGAAGTTTTCTAATGATAAAAAATATATTAATATGTTATCAAACTAAAATTCAAATTTTAAATTATTTTTTTAAAGTTTGTGTGTTAAGCAAACATACTAGGTGAGCCTTCACTATTGCTATTAGATTGAAGTCAGTAAGTTGGCTGAAGCAGAGTATATCTGTTTCCTTGTCATATGATAGTGTTAACACTATGCCCAGCTACATTTACTTTCCCTACACATGTCAGTGAGGTACCCATGAGACATGATAAAACTTGAGACTGAACTAAACTTGAAACTTTTGAATTTATAGTCATTCTGTCCTGCAGTTGGTGTACATCTCTATTTTTAGGTATATCAATCACTTGGATTAATAAGTGCATCAATAAACAGAATTGATCCTAATACTAATATAAGTTAAAACTTTACATCAGTAGATGATGAACTCATGTTTGCAGCTGATGTTATCTTAATCATGGCAATGAGAAGAAAAACTGTTAAACTAATACCTTGGCAAATTTTTTTTCCAGTTCTTGAGCTCTGAGTTTTGTCTGCATGTTTTTAGCATTGTTCTTTTCAATTTCCTGCAGATAAGGTGTAAATTTGGATTAATCTAAAAAAAATTACGTAAACCATGAAATTAAACAGTTTTATGGTAGTAATAATGTTACTTGGTAGCATTAGACATTAAGTAAAAAGTAAATTTGATGGCTGTTAGCATTTAACATCAGATTTCCTTACCTCTGGAGTTGGTGGATCTGTCCTGCGACCTCTCAACCAGGCTTTGAAAATTAAATCACAATTTATAAGAGTAAAATAAAGTGAATGTGCTTGGGATGTTATGTACTATTAAAACACAAAAAAAACAACTTTTCTACAACAGCATATTTGTCATATCCGTTAGCAAAGCTATATGTACTCAGCATAGGAGAAAATTGTTTGCATTAAAAAAAATTGGATTGTATCCTGGTGTCTTTGATAATTCTTGAACAAAGATAATGAAAAAAAAGTTAAAAGAAATCCCCTGCGAGCTTAAAATGTTAAATGACACAGAATAAGAAAATTATTTCAGATTTTAAAACTTAGAAGTACAAATTCAACAGTTAAAACGAGCTGTGGTGCAAATACCGTTTTTTATACATTGTAAGGAATATATATATATATATATATATATATATATATATATATATATATATATATATATATATATATATATATATATATATATATATATATATATATTATTTATTTAGATTTATTTATTTAGGGCTAACTAGTGTTGAAGAAAGGCATTGGGGGAGTGGGGAAGCTTTTAAACTACTCATATAAATACAGCAGCGTTCAGCATTCATTTAATAAAATTTTGTGATCGGACCAATATGAATGTCAATTTAACGCCCTGATTTAACCACAATCCTAGTATGAAATGACAAACAAATAAGTACAGTTCATGTTCAAAATAAAAGATATTTACCATGCCATTCAACAGGAATTTGAGGAATATCTGAGTAGTCTTGTCCAGGCTTTTTCTCAATAAACCTTGAAGCTCGCATGCTGTGTTCATCATCTACAGATATATAATAAAGGAATTTTATTTTTAAATAAATCCTCAAGAAAAATAATGTTGGTATTATATTTTTAAATAAACAACCACGCTATGTGGGTCAAGTGTCTTGTGAAGAAAATTTGTATACATAGGATATAGCATGAAGTTATAACAATAAAAACTTACTGTTTGTAATTTTAATCTCTATACAAAAACATAAATTTCACATTTTCTTTACTCAATAATTAGGCTCAGAAACATTTTTTTTAATAAAAAAAAAACAACAATGAAAAGTGGATGTCGGTGCTGATCATGTTTTGTAATATTAGTAAATCTTTTAGCCTAGATTGATATAGTTTCTATTATTAGAAACAATTAGAATCAGTCTAGACACGGGTGTCATGAGTCAGTGGGAATTTCCAATATCACCAATACCATGCAGACATTTAGTTCAAATTTTGTATGACATAACTTGTACTCACCGCCAGCTTTCTCAAAATACCGATTGCCAAATTGATCAGAACCAACAAACTTGGCCTTTGACTTTGCTATAAAAAATGTGTTTTTTAAATTTGTAAGAATTCTAGACAAGATTCCGACTCGAATTTGAGACATTTGATTTTGTTAGCTAGTTTTAACCACTTTTAGCCTACTAATTTTAGCAATTTTACTGGATACTACTGGAAAGGCCTAGAATTAGAAAAAGAATACTAGAAAATTATTATAGAATGCCTTCCTCTAGTTCTCATATAATCATTGTGGTCTAGATCTCCATACCTCTCTGTATATATATTATATAGGCCTATATTTAATTTTATATAGGCCTGTATAATACTATATATAGAATGGATTTATAGTATAGAGTAGGCCTATAGAATAGTATAGATTATTAGTAAATCTACAATATAATCGGCCAGGTAGTGTGTCAGTACGTCTTTCCTTCCTTCTGTCATGGCTATAGATTTTGGAACCATAAAAGTAAACACCACATGCTGTAATTTTACTTGCATCGCACTGTCTTATAATAAGGGAGTACGGTCTGCTTAAGTAACAACTAAAATTTTTTCATACTCTGAAAAGTTTTTACTCTTTGCATACTTCAACAAAAGAACATGAAGAGTGTATTAATTACATGCACATTGCTATAACATATTAAAAGGATCAATGTCAAATAACATTTTCGCTTATATTCCTAGAAAAAATGTATTTATTTCAATAAAAATAGTGTCGAATAAAACTAACCCAATAAAATGTTTAATAATTATGCCAGGGGAGGTAATTTAAACAGAAACTCAACTCACGCTAAATATTACTATTAAAGTATTTAGGCCTAAGTTTAAAAAAATTATTTATTCCTACCGCATTGATGATTGTTTGTTAAGGCTCATAATTAGAATAGATTCATTTTAAGATTATTTATATTATTTTCTAATTAGTCGGCACAGAGTTTTATAGTTTATTTTAAATTTCTATGATCTCTTAAAATAACTGTTTTTGGTGTTAATAATAATGTATATAATTTTGTGTTTCTAAAAGGAATTAATAGCCTATGTTATTTTGAATATGTCATATTTTTAGCTATTTTCGTTATTAGTTACTTCTTTGCTTTGTCACTAATATTATAATTTATATCGTTCAATGAGTAGTAAAAACAAATAACTGTTTTATAAAATATTTTTCTCAAAGAAGTAGGCCTATAACATTAAAATTATATAGTCTATAGGCCTATATTCATGTGTAACGGGTACCAATGTCTAGTTTTGTTATAGCAGAGGAGTAGCTCGGTCTGAGTAGGCTCGAGTAGGAGCTAAAACTAAACTGTAGTCTGTAACTGTAGTACTACTACTGTACTAGTGACAGTGTAGTGTACACTAGTTAAGTCAAGTTAAGTACTGTGTACTAACTGTGTTGTAGTGTAGTCAAGTGTAATTTTTTTTAATGTAGTTCTAGAATCTAGATTAGATTCTAGAATAATTCTAGATTTAAATCTACAGTCTAAGACTCTAACTTGTCTAAGTTAATAAATATAAAAAGGTAATAAACTAGAATATATTGTAGGTAGTTGAGTCACAAGAATGAATAGAATCTAGATTCTATTTCGCGTTTTGGCATTGCTTTTGCGGGCTTTAAGTCATAGTGAATGTGCGTAGCCTACTGTCACTGTGACTTATGTGCTCTTCAGTCAATAAAGTTTAACACCTAGTAGTCTGATTTGCTAGTGATCTCCCTGTCGAACACCAAAGCTTGGATAGCGACAGGGGAATTAACTTAAATCAGAATATTTTCAGTATTTTGGACAAGCCAAAACCTGCATTTTAAAATACAAATCCTACTGTTTTATAGATATAATCATATAAATATTATGAAATGAAGAGTAATCAACAAAAACGAGGCGCTGAAAAGTAGGCGTAACTATTTTTTAGTGTTATTATTTAGATCTCTGAACTAAAACTCTAGCACTAGCAGCTACTAGTACTACTACTTCTTACTAGCCACTAGCTAGCTACAGCTCCAGCTAGGTAGTCTAGAATTTCAATCTACATACTACATACTAAATCTACATACATTCTAGTTATCAGTTATAGTCTTAGAACTTAGAAGTAGATTTAGATACAGTAGATAGGCCTAATAGCTTGAATTATGGATTTTTAAAATTAAAATATTCTGTTATTTCAAAAACACCATTATAATAGTTCCTTACCCCTTTTAAATCATTTAATTTTATAGTTAAGCCCATGTAGACTAAGTGTAGATCTACCCTCTACTAGATCTAGATCTATCTAACTAATCTAGATCTAGTATCTTAATCTTATGAATATGATAATCTTATGTATTTTCAAAAAATGTTATTTTTTATATTACAATTAACAATAATTGAATTAAATAAATAAGACCTAAACCTTGTAGAATTATTGTACTTATTTTTTAAAATTGTAGTATTCTGTATAACTCAGTGTGAGGGGAGAGTTATTTTTAGATATATGACTTAGGACTTAGATTTATATGTATATTGGTCATTGGTATACCATAATATATTCAACTCTGGGGATCGCCTCTTCTTATGTATGCCTGACATTGTGTCGAATCAAACACACGAGTCTAATTCAAGATATACTACAGTTCTTTATATATACATTTATTTATACATCAGCCTTCCACTCCTACTAGGCTATAACTTCTTTCTAACACGTGACTGTCTACTAACACTATCTAACTGCAACTAACACTTGACTTCTCCCAACACATTCCCATGACCAACTCGAACACTAGACAATTTCTACATTTCAACTGTCTACATGCTCCATTGGTCAACTGTGACAACACTCTCTCTTGACCAACTCCTCTCTAGCGCTACCTATCTCTAACTGCTGCCTATAAGTCAATGCTTAACTGACCGCCGCACGTCACGGCATCTCTAGCAACTCTACTGATCTACCTGACTACCCTATGTTGTTTCTCCTTTCTTCTGTTTGACCTCTAAACTATTTATAACATATAACTTGCATCATCACACTCAGTTTAGAAGTTTAGGCATTATAAAATAATATAAACTATAAAATGATTAACAGAACATTTCATATTACTCCAAGTATTTTTTGACTATTGCCAATGGACTGGGAGACAACATTCTATTCTATAGTGAAAGAGACGGATGAAAATTTAACTAAAGCCAAGGTAATCATATTTTAATTTATGTTTTACATTTTCTATAAGTTATCTACGCTACCAAAATCAGCAGATACTGATTGAGCTAGAACAAATATGATATTTAGTGAGTCTTTGAAAAGTTAATGAACTTTGCTCAAACTTAAAATCCATCCTTTGTCCTCTTTTATGTAATCCTAGTTTGCCATACTCCACTTTACAAATCAAAATAGCTAAAAAGATCACACATTTTATTAATGCTAAATTCTCATTTTAAAATATATTGTAAATTGTTCACTAGTTTCCTAAACACCAACCCAGTTCAGAAATTTGCAGGACATTTTTGTATTCACCCTGCTTTCATGAGTACCTATCTAGTCAAGGAAAGTAAAGAAAGCTGACCACAGTATCATGTTTAAAAGCTGAATCAGAGAAACAGATGAACTGTACTTCATCTTCTTTGTTTACTTTTACTGTTTTATTTACATTTTTATAATATTTTTTTAAAGATATTTAAAATAACAAACCACACAAGGTTTGTCATTATGATTGTAATTTTGTTTTTTAAATTGTACATTTCAATATACCCACAGGATAAACTGATCATTAGGCCTGGTCCATTGAACACTTTAGATCAAAGAAAAACTTTCACAAGACCAACCCTCTCTGTGCCACCCATTTTATCCAGCCAAAATTTTGACTCTATGCTAAATTCATCATACTTAAAGGAGCGTTCAGCAGATCAAACATATTTGACTCCATTTGAAAATTCCAATGTAAAAATGACTTCCATCAGTGGATATCAGGTGCAACACATGCAAGAGCAAATAAATACTCAAAATAGAGTATGTATCTTCAATTTATATATTGAGTTATATATTGTATCTTCAATTTATATATTGAGTCACAAAGAATTAGTATTTTTGAACCATTCTCATCATATAATATAGATAAAAGAGGGCTGTAGATTAGACCTACTTACAAAAAAAGTTCTGTTCTATGTCTAGCTGTCAAAAAAAAAAATTAAGATAAACAAGTTGTAGGCATATAGAAAATATGATAAGTCAATATTTCCACCTATTATAACTTATACTTAAATAATGTTTAGCACCAAAGTTCCTTTTAGAAGCTGTAGACACTTTTTTTTTGTTTTTGTTGTTAAAAGCATTAAATATGATGCAGGATCTCTCCACTGGGGTTTCAGATGATAGAAAGTTACAATTATTTTCTGTCAACAAAATGTTTTAGACAACAAAGTACAGCTAGTTTTAAAAAAAAAATGTTTTTTAATTTATTAATCTGTGCCTGTTAAACAAAATTCCATTAACATTATTAGCCTGGTAAAAATATGTATTTTAAATATAGGTTTTAAAAACATGAACCTGAAGTATAAACATCATCCACAAAATATTAGTTTACATTAAAAAAAACCCATTAAACATAACTCTCATCTCACAAATGCAATAATAAAAAATTTATGCTAAACTTATTTTTATATATTTCTTTTCGTGTAATTTTTATTTAATAGAACTTATATCTATGACTGTGCTACATAGAGTCTTTTGTTTTTACAGACAATTGAAAAGCTGCAGAAACTAGTTAGATCACTGGACAATGAAAGAGACTTTTACAAGCAGCAAATTTCTCATTTGAAAGGTACACAGCAGTTTTAGCAAGCAACAGAATTAAATAGTTTACTAAATTATACATTTTGAAAAAGTGTATTACTAAAAATATGTTTAACAATTTTAGGTGAAGTAGAGACACTAACAGACAAAATGAGCAGTGCTCTAAAATTTGCCAACAATGAGTGGCAGATGTCAAGCATTAAAAGGGAAGTAATGCATGAAATAGAAAAAGTAAAGACAATGCTACATAATGTCACAAAGCAAGGAAGAAAGCAAATATTACCAGTGACTCCAGCTTTTGATGCAGATTTCTGGGCAGTGTGAGTTTTGTAACATTTTATACTAATTATTATTGTTTAAATTTTAAAGCTTTTGTATTTCTGTCATATTTTAATTAATTAGAAATTTTAATTTATTTTTGACAGCAAAGAAAATTTTTCTCAGGGACTTGATCAAGTAAGACAAGAATTAACACTAATGAATAAGAGGATTGGTAAATAAAGTACATTTTAATAATTTTTTTTCGATTGATTCAGATTTTACTTCAGAGTAAGGTTACAATGAGCCAATCCTTGTTTTGTTTCATGAAACGAAAAATTGTATTAAATCTATTTGTTTTTTGAATATTCAATTTCTTTTACAGATAGAATGGAATCTCAAACTGTGTCAGAAAATGTTGAAAAACTGGACACATTATCAAAGGTAAATGAATTAAGATAAGTTATTACAATCTTCTGTTCTCTCATAATCTGTACAATGAAAATAAGCAAATACTAATTTTTTTTTTCAGAATTACCAAAGCAGAAGTAAAAAAACATTGCCTTTATATTCTCCATTGCCAGTACCTCTCCACTATAACAGTTCAGATGTACAACAACTCAGGTTTTAATTTTTAATTTAATCTTTCAAAACTATAACTATAATAATTTATATATACTTGAAGCAAATGTAGACTGTAAAATGCTAATTTTTACAGAATGGCAGTGAGTTCTGTGAGTGCAAAGCTGGACAGCCTGGAGAAAAAACTAGATGCATCCGTTGTTGCTGGCTCATCATACCGCTCAGGTATAATAATTAGAATGCATACATTTGTTATTTAATTTTTTATTCAAGTGCAGCAGTGAGTCATCTATAAACAATGTCATGCTTTGATGATTTTTACCTCCCTCAACATCATACATCAGCCTACAATACTCCTCAAAGTTGCTGTTTAATTTTTTTAAATGTTGATTTCTTTAAAAAAAAAATTTGGCTGAACACTGTCAACATAGATTATTAATTACAATTTATAAAACCAATTTTCAAAAACACAACATAAGAGCTAAAATTAAGCTTCTACTTCTAACATTATTTTTTCAAATGCAATAGTTTGTGACATCCCTATCTGAACAATCCCCCCCCCCCCCCCACCACTCATCTCTCATTGCAACAAAGTTAAGAAACCCTTCCCCCCAAGGATTGTGACATCCTTTATGAATGACTCATATGGTAAATTTAGCTTGTTTGGTTTTTGAAAATTCCATATTGTTTAGGTAAATATTTACATTTTAATATCTCACCTCTTGAGATATCATGCTGTTCAAGTAATATAAGGAACTTTTACTATGTTTACACAGTTAAGTAGAAATAAAAATAGTTTAATTTTTACATTTCTCTAACATTATTTTATCAATAAAAGACGAAATATGTCTAAGAAACATTACTTGAGTGTTGATATAATTTTACAAGTATACTTATACTCAACAGGTCGTCCGTATACATCCTACAAATCAACCACTAGCACCCCTGGTAGAAGAACATCTAGGAACAGTTTGTTAGATGATCTTAGCCTATCTGATGTCTCCAGTTGTAGTGATTTGGAACTAGATGGTGAGTTTGACGTGCACAAGAACAGACCAAGAAGAATTTCCTTTAGTCGACCAAATTCTGCCACCAAAACTAGGAGTTTGTACAAAAAGAACTATAGAAGAAAAGGTAGGATCTCTGTATTTTATTTGAATTTAAGAATAAATTCAGTAATAAAAGCAACATTTGAAATTCTCTCTCTATATTTTTATGTTGATAATTAACTAATACCAGGATTAAAAAAATCAGTTCATCTACATATAAGTTGATTTTTTTTAATCGTTTGAGGTAGTGGGGTTGAGGTCTATTTGGGTATGTGAAATTGCAAATGTTAAATAGGCGTATGTCTCCTCTAATATTCTAATACATTTCAAAAAGTTACAGTCTCCCAGTAGGATAGCACAAAAAAAAATAATCTAGTCAATTATTTTAGTGTCCATAGTTCATTTTTGTTTAAAAATATTCATCTTTTAAAAGTAGAAGTTTTTTAGGTTTTGAAGTAACGTCTAAAATTATACTTGGCAGTAGGCCTATATGAAGTGCAATTATTTGTAGTCATATCTATTAGGTAAATAGGTTAGAAATAAAAAATAGATGAGCGACTCTTTATTTTGTTACCAAATATTGAACAATTGGTAAAACTGACAAATAATTTGATATTTCCCCCCCCCTCCCATTTACAGATGAAGACCTTGATTTCAGTGACCTTGATCTTAGTGATGTAGATGATTTGGAGTATGACAATCTAGACCTTGACATTTGAAAGGACCAGCAATGTAAAAGTAGATGTCCAATATCTTTAATAATATGCTCAATATTTGTATCTATATTTTTAGTATATATACTATAATTTTGTAATATAAGGTTTTTAGCTTTACACTGTTGTCATGTTGTAACATGTAAAATGAAGTATAACATTTCTGTTGGAGCACCAATCAAAGCTTTAACTGTGATGTTAGCTTCATAAATGTTTAAAAAGTAAAATCCATCTCTATTTAAAAAGAAATATTCAACCTAAACACATAATTTTCAGTTCACTGCATATTAACACAGTATTTACACTTTTTTAAAATGTCATCAGCATTTTATGTAACCAGCATGCAAGGCTTACTACTTTACTACACTACCCACACCTATATAAAACACTGGTAATTTGCAATACTCTTCCCAAGAGTAAATTCTACAAATCTTTAAAAATGATTTTTAAGTTGTAGATTGATGCTAAAGACATATGGAATATTTATTGATCATTCACTCAAATGATATTCTGTCTTGCATTTTCTGTGCTGTACCAATGATTTTGAAACATTCCTACATGTAACTGGAATATTGGTCACTGAAGCCATTTTTAATACTGGCCACAAAGTTCATTAGAAAAGATTTGTAGTTAAAGGGTGGTCAGTTCCAATTCCACAGTATGATTTTACAGCATTAGGTGAATTTTAGTATGCCCTAGGAACTAGCCAGGCATTTGAATACAAACAAGTCAGGATAAAACTATTAGCACTGGTGAACTGTTCAAAGCCTAGTGCAGCCTTACAGTTAAATTTGATTTAAATAATTATTAAATTACCAGTACAAGTACAGTAAAACTATTTGTTGTTGCATTATTTATTGCATGATATTCACATTAAATAGTTCAATTAACATTAGTAAAGAACAAAACTAAAAAACTACCATAATTTCATTATAAATGGATTTTAGTAAATGTACAAGAATACCAGTAGATCAAGATTTCACTTTCAGAGAAATCTTACATTAGAGAATGGCAACTGTAAATTAAATGCAGAGGAGGTGGAACAAAAATTCATTAATAGGATGTAGATCCTTGTTACCGGTATATAAATATATATTCAAGTAATATACTATTTGTACAGCAATTGCATTTTCAGGACAACAAAGTAAAATATTTAAATTTGTTCTGTTATTTCAAAAATGGACAAAGGTGTAATACGACTAGAAATTCAGATCTTCAGTGAGAATATTCATGCCATGGGCAACATGTTTACAACATAAACTGAAAGGAAATTGTCCAAGAAAAAATTTACAAGTACATTTAAAAGAAAATGAAGAAAAAAAATAACTAAGTTAAGTTTCTGAGTCATGATTAACTTGAAACCAAAAAACAAAGTTATTTTCTTGAACTAAACGTTTCTGAGTCGTTAACTTGAAACCACACATAAATTACAATTTCTCAAATGTTTCTGAGTCATTAACTTGAAACCACAAATCCAATGTTTACAATTTCAACAACATTCCTGAAATTTTCCCCCTCTCAGCATTTAAGAAGGGTCAACATTTATTTATTCTTTACTTATTGGATTAGCACTAGTTTATATTCAACATTGGTTTATACAAGATGGATGAACTAAACAAGTCCTGAGGAACTGAACCTGTATGACTGATGAATGGAGAATTACAATGATTATTAATAAATTAATAAATAGCAAAAATACCAGCACAAATCACATCAATTTGACCTGGTCTCATCTGCATTGCAACATTTTATATACACATGGGGCCACAGTTATAAAAAAAATGAAAGATCTGCTGAATAAAGTAAACAATAGTTTTGTTTTAAATGGCATAGAATCACTCACAGAATAAAGTTACTGCGTTGGACTTGTTCATTTTAGAATGCGCATAGTAAATAAACATGAGAAAATGTACACATGAAATTTCAGGAAATAGCTGCATTGCAAACATTTGTATTATATGAAACATTAAAATGAAAAAGAAATGAAATCAGAAATGATTGTAAACTCATCAATACCAGTATTTTATGTTAAGCTTGTATACCCACTCTCAAATATCTACAAGTCCACTACTACCATTTACATTCACAGTGTACAACAAGTAACAAAAGAAAATAATTGTGAAGAAAAAATATCAAAATGACACAGGTGCAATGGCGTTCAAATCTTTGGTAGAGACATCAATTCTCTCCCCTTCCGTCAAACTTGTCAGCCAGCTTCCAAACTGCTTGGTGTAGGACTTAAAGCTAAAGCCTGACACCTTAGCTGCTTCACCACAATCTTGCTGTATACTCTGTGCCGGGGCTGTGAACTTTGAGTTCTCAACATTTTGAATGCTTTTCATGGCACTGTCAGAGCCCTTTCCTTCAAGCGACATGTCTTTGGGTACTTTGATTTACAGAGATTATGAAAGGTTGTTGAAAAAATTGTCTAGCTCTGTATGGTAGCAACAGGAACCTATGAGATTTAATATCACCTTACAATTTCATCAGATGCACTGTTCCACATGTTACGGTTACTGTTTTACTTGTGGCTGAAAAAAAAAAGGATTCTGTAAAAAAAATGGTAACTAAGTGTATCTTGTTACAAAAAAAATCAGTAGCAGAAGAGTAACTATCCCCAATGCACTACTGAGATTGCATGGTTGAGCACTTTAAATGACTTTAAATTTATTTGATCAAGCATCCTATTACTACAAGTCTGTAAGTCAACTCGCCACTGATGCAAAACTTGCATGGGTCAGGATACTGGGTATGCTGTTTGCATATTGCAAATCAAAATGATTATGAGTGAAAGTCCCGTCACAAAGTAGTATATGTTGATTAGTTATATTTAGACCAATCTAACCATTTTAACTGGGTACCAGTAATTGAGAAACATTGCAAAAGGCTTTCATAATAAATGTCATGTTGGGAAAGGAATAAAGAAAAAAAGATTTAAGGTCAGCCAATTTCAAGAAAGCCTTACGTGATTTGAGCTTCAAATTGTCTGTCCAAGTATTTTAACTAAAACTAAGGTGAAAACTCAGTAATTGTAACTTGAAACTGCTTAGAATTAAAAATATAACCTAGACAAGAAAAGAGTGCACGTGTCAGTTACTATCTTTAAGACAAATCCCTGCTAATATAAACTTCCAATCATGAGCAATTTTGATAAAATGTGAGATTTTAAAAATAAAATTCATGTTTGTCTTTAAACAAAAAGGAAGGTTACCAGTATGAAGGGGGGAAAAAAAGGTAGTCTCACTACTTCATTTGCAAGAAAATGCAAGAAAGTTATCTGGCTTTCTAATAATTAGATTTAAAAAAATGGTTTGTTGAGAGTACCCCATTCAAGTTAAAAAAGTCTGCTCAATGTAAAGCAAACTTTATGAGCATCCCGTGGCTGAAAAAACAGTTTACCTAAGTTTTGAAGCCATTTCAAGCATTAGATATTTGCTAACTTTAGCAGTATGGTAAACTTTACAAAAGAATAGGTTCAATTGTAATTTCTAAAAAATTTAGTAAGCTTTAAACTTTTAAGTTTTGAAAACAAGGTTTTTGTAGAGGAATTCATCAGTCTATGCTTAAAAAAACAGAACTGCCACTGCCAGTGCAATTTTAAGGACAATTTCATATTCAAAGCTGTATAAATAATTGCATGAGAAGCTTAAAAGAAACTGAAAACTAAGCTAGCCAGTTTTGAGATAAATTACTCAGCTGTAAACTCTGATCCTTTAACATTAAGTTACTAAGCAAATTAAACTAGCTTTAATAGAATCTAGATCTAGATCTATTTAAAAATTTATGTTTAAAACTGATTAGGCTACAAAAAGAGCCAAGATAATTTACTAGGCCCCCCTACCATTGTTTTTACTCTTGACAGATAGGGCCTAAAAATAATAACTCCATTGCCAATTAGTTTTAGATTAGTTGGTCAAAATAGTTGAAAATAGTCAAGAAATTAGAGTTAACTAGAAAAATCTAGATCTAGATTTTTGTGTTCTCTAGTTTATCTGCTAGCTAGATTCTAGATCTAGAAACTAGTCAATCTACTTAAGAAACCTAGATCTAAATCTAGATTGATTAAAATAAAGTTCAAGCTAGGCCGCCAGGCAGTAGGCATTCATCACATATTGAGTCATATTGAGCTACTTCAGCTCGTTAGGCGAAAAAAAACATTTGGCTGGCTTAGCCGCGATACTTTGGTGTACCGTGATAGGCCTACAATATTTACTCTATGAATAGATCTAGATGTCAATTTCAGAAAAAATAAAAATGTAAAATTAAAATACAAGAGTCTAAACTACATATCTACCTGCTTTCCTCTCAAATCAGATATAGGGTACCTTCAAAAACTCTGGGTCACTAATGAATTACTAGGAAAAGGCAGGGTTTTATGTACGCTAGTGGTCATCCTTGTTCACTAAAAGGGACCAGATCATTATTTAGAATTGTGTGTTAAATATATTTTTTGTCAGGACTATTGTTATGATTTTAATTTTTCTCTCTGTAAGTTTATTTGTAAAGCATGGGCATAGGTTACTCTATTTTCTCTCTCTGAATATTTTTCTTCAGTTTGATTGGTATTTTTCTTTAAGCAATACCCTGCTTATTCAACAACAACAAAAAAACAAACATTTGAAACAACAGACTCAACAGACCTATTTAATAACAAAACCTCAAACATTTCCTTGTCCAAAAGCTCTAAGGGGCGTTTATAAATGACATCTTTCAAGTTTAATCGTTTTGCCCTCCCCCTCCCCTTTCTCGTTCAACAAGGCACATCGTCAGCTACGTCCGAAATGGTGTTACGTATTCACCAATTCTATCGAAGTGAAAGATATCAATTATCATTTTTACTCTTAGGTGTGTGACCAAAGTCTGCCAATAATATTAAAATCTGATGAATATTTGTTTTAAAAGATGTAAAAAATTTAGAATATAAACAAAGAATATGGTAGCCGGTAGCCTAGGTCCTAGGTAGCAATTGTTTTTATTTGAGTGTACAACAAAGAGCTAATGCCAATTTGGCAATGCTGTCTTCTAGGTCTAGGTCGGAAGTTCGTATAAAGCTGGTTCATTCTGGTTCCTCTTGATTCAAAGATATATAAAAAGTTGCAGTAAAAAGGGCACGAAAATATCATTTTAAAAAATCTATTAGATCTAAGTAGTATGCTTTGACAAACAGAACTTTAAAAAAAAAACCCAGAGCTTTTTTAAAAATTGTTTTGCGAAGAACTCGAGATTCTAAGATCGTGGATACCAAATTTATTCATATATATCTGAACTCACTCATCACAAACACACACACAGAAAACACCTAATTTTTCAAACCTAAAAAAAGTAGTCTATGTAATTTAAATTTTTTAATTGGTTGCTTTTCTCACTTTTTAACAAAATTAAAAAGTGAAGTAAAGAACACAAATGTGACCATTTGGAAAAAAAAAATCGCAAAAATTTTCTGATAAAAACCTCACATGATAGTTTTATTAAAATATAGGGGGACAGTATGTCTCTGAATAAGGCTTGCGCCTGAAAGTGAAACATACGTTGAAGTTTAATCAAAAGAGTGCGGGGGTTCACAATCAGACAAAAGAGCTTTTTTTTTTTTTTTTAAATTACGATAAGTAAATTTTGACACCAGGGCCAACAGTATACTGGACTGCCGGTGTCTAGATCTAGAGCGATTTTATTTTTTTAATTTTAGTGATAGCTATGGTGTGTTTTAAAAGAAGAAGAAATGTTGACCATTTGGAAAAAGTTAATACAAATATTTTATGTTGTCAAAATCAGTTATTTTTAAATTGCTTAGTTTTTAAAACAAGAAAATGTCATGTAACTTTTTTTGTTTAGCATACAATAAAGGCTATTTAAGTCTGCATATTTTACAGTTATTTGTAAAGAATAAAGAAGTACTTTGAAAACAACAACCGGGATTTGAACAATGAAAGGGATAGGGGTAAAATGCCGCGCAACAGCCGTGGAAAAAAAATCAGCACGGTGATAGTTTCCAATCGTCAAATGAGACATTGTGTAATATCAACAACAATAAAAAAAATTACACAGAATTACAGGGCGTAAAATTTACGTTTTAAATGGTACCAAGCTTATTACTCTGCGGGCAAGTTGTATTATAGAAAACATAAAGTGAAAAGCTACTACATTTTGGCTAAGCGGGTGAAACTCAAGACATAGTCTACACATACATCAAGGGGTCATCCATAAATGAAGTCACGCTTTTTTTTTGCCGATTTTTACCTCCCCCCCCCTCCCCTCCGTCACACGTCGTCACAAAAAGCCAGACCCCCCTTTAAATGACGTCACACCTCAGCCTACAACCCCCTCAAAAATGCTGTTGAAATTTTTTTAAAACATCGATATTTTTCCAAAATTTTGTCAGAAATCGGCAGAGGCGTAGCGACCCTTCCCGGCGCCCGGGGACAAACTTTCGATTTGCACCCACCCCTCGAACTTTTCATTTGCACCCCCCCTCAAACTTTCAATTTGGCGCCCCCCTAAGGTCGGCGCCCGGGGACATACGTCCCCCGCGGCCCCGCCCCTTCGCTACGCCTCTGGAACTCTACCAACATCGAGTATTTTGATCAATTCCTATTACAATTAATTAAAACCGTTTTCTAAAACGCGAAATAACGGCTAAAACTCGTTTTTAGCTCAGCTTTTTTATAATGCAAGAAAGTGACGTCACACCATCTGAAACCCCCCCCCCTCATCACACACCGTCACAAAATTAAGGACCCCCCCCTACGAGTGTGACGTCATTTATGGACGACCCCCCCCCCCCCCCAAGCAATTAAAAACATATGGGCGAAAGAGGAAAAATAGAACATAATTTTTTTTAACCTGTATCCACCCTCCCCCTCCCCTCCGTTAAAAAAGTTGTGTTAGAAGTAAAGTTTTAGCTGTCATTTCGCATTGCTATATTTTTTTTAAAATAAAAGGCTTTTTTTTTTTTTGTAAATCGAAATATAATTGATTAATGCACTCACTGTAGACCGGGCTTTGTCAAAAAAGGAATACTAAAATTTTTAGAATTTTAAAATTCTGTATTACTATTATATTTTATCGTCATAAAACCATTTTTTTAAGCTTTTAAGAGATGTTTTGTGTGTTGTAATGTGTGTATCACGTGTGTTTGAGTGTTGTTTTAGGTGAGACAAGATCATCAAGTGTGATAATGCTATGAGTTGTGTTCAAGTGAGCGAATGTGGATTTGCTAGAGGTGGTTAAAGATTTTCTTTTTTTAAAGAGAACAGGTTCTCGCAGGTTAGAGAGTGCTAACATTACAAAATAGTCCACTGTGGCGAAATTATCTCTGCGATAAATAAAGTATCCAAGAATGGGGGTGGGGGGTGTCTATTACAACACATGATTTCATGCAATTTTCCTCGATTTAAACCCAATCGCCTCACAAAGATAGATCGGCCCACTCCTTAATAATATGGCATGAATTAGATGACGGGGAGTATGCGGAGAACTGAATATTTAGGATCCCTTTATTATAGGTCCTTGCAATGTACTAGCCACAAGGTCATACACACCATTTTCAGTATTTTTCAACCGGAGGCCCCTTGCAATGTTACTTCACTCATGCCTTTAGTTGATTCGTATTCATACATTATGGGCCTACAACACAGTAGTATCATCACAACTTGTATTTCTTTTGGTAATTTACAAGTACGAGCTGACCCGCTACGTAGCATACGCCTCTATTTAGTTGTTTTATTTTCTATTTTTTAGTTATTCATAATTTGTGAAATCGACACACTACAAATGCTGTGACTAAAAATATTTTGCTTTAAAACACGCTCAGTAGCTCGTGAAGGACGATTATCCTCACCCTCACTTTCCACTCCCCCCCCCCCCCCACGTACCCCCGAGAAAGCAGTCGTCCGTGACGACAGTTTACAGACGACATTGAAAAGATCAAGCAGAACCTGTTATTACCTCCCCTTAGTTTCAAATCTATTAAAAACTAAATTATCTGCCCCTAATAGCCGTCACTAATTCGACCCCTTGACTCCTATTTCAGCCTGCTTTTCTCTTTGGGTTTGCTTCTATAGGCTTTATCCAACCAACAACAAACTACATGGGATTTTGGAGTTTCCTTTCTCGATTGGTTTCTGTCCTCAGATATCGAGCTTCATATGGGCAGAGGTTCGAACTTGGAATTATTCATTTTTAGCAACCATTAGCTTTACTAACCCAACCAAGCCTCTAATTAGTAATGTTATGATGTATGTGAATCTGAAAGTTTATGGTTAAATCTTTTGACTGATTTTAAATCTAATTTTCAAAATTAATTTGGTGAGATAACGATGAAGTAGCGAATGTTTATTAATCAGGCGTGCTGATGTTAAACTATTTTTAAGACCGGTTTTTAAGGAAAATACTTAAGTTGAGTGGTTTATATAAGAGTATATTATCAACATTATCAACTTAACCAGGATATAAAGCAAATTATTTTAGTCTTAAGTGAAAGGTATTGACTCAACAACAATAGAAAATAATAGAATTAGAATTATTATATAAAAGTATCAACTTCCTCTTGTAGCGCTACAATTAAGTCTACAATAAGAATGTTGTAAGTATTTTGAAGTGGGGTGGCAGGACAAAGAGCCTAAAGCAGACAAATGGAGAAGATCAGGGCAGGAGCCAACGACAGTGCAATTGAGGAGGAAGTGGCGCTGGGTGGCACACACACTACCAAAGGCTCCCTCTAATGAGACCAGTGTTTCTTCCAGACTTTTTTCTCCGGGGTGGCACTTGAAATTTTCGGGGGGGGGGGGGGGGGGGGGCGGGGCGGGCGGTAAACTTTCTTCGGGGGGGGGGGGCGGACACTGTTAAAAGTATTTATTTACTATATAAATTATATAAATTAAATTTTGTTCGGGGGGGCGGTAAAAATTTTTACCGAAGAGATGCCTGGAAGAAACTGAATGAGACACGCCAGGTGCTGGAGTGGAACTCCCAGAGGCAGAGTTTTCATGAAGAACTCAAGACAGCAGGGATGTCTTGAGAGGTTACAAAATCAACAGCCACTAACAGGACGAAATGGAATGTTATGGTTAAGGCTCTACGCTCCACAAGGAGTAAAGAGGTTTAAGTCAAGTAAGTCATGTACAAAATACAAGTATAAAAACAATTTTTACTGCCCTAAAAATAAGAACATTGAAATACATTTTCTCACTTTATGTTTTCTAGGATGAGACAGAGGCGTAGCGAGGGGGGCGCCGACCTTTTTGAGTTTGAGTGTGGGGGGGGGGGGGGGCAAATGAAAAGTTCAAGGGGGGGGGTGCAAATCGAAAGGGTCGCTACGCCCGTGGGATGACCACTTGCAAATATTTTTTTCTTTAGACTCAGGAAATAACTATTAATGTTTCTGAATGTATAGTGGTATTTTAACTTTGCTATGAGAAGGAGTTCCATATAAACTACTTAATTTTTTGTGTATTTCAGATTGTGTTTTTATTTGCCACATTTTGTGGTTTGGAAAGCAATAAATTAAAAATCTTCTAGAATGAAGAGGACAACATAACACAGAATCAAGTTGACAATTAATTGTACTTAGTCTTAAAAAATCTTTATGATTCATATATCACTAACAACAATTATCCAGTTTTGTATAACTGTTTTGCTTGAATATTAAAATTTCACGGTTTTAAAAGCATTTTATTTGACATGAAAACATGTTCGTGAAATAGTTACTACATTCTGAACATTAACAAAATAGATGTCTTGTCAAAGATAGAATTTAGATTACTAAAATTAATTGTCTCCCTTGTATATAGTTTGTTAAACCACAACAATTTATTATTTAAAAAATTAGTTTCTTTCTTAAAACTTGACAATAACATCAACAATTTTACACATAAAATTAACAACTTTCAAACTAATTTTAAGTGTTAAAACTTTATTATGTTTGACAAATTTAAAATGAACATACTTATATTTCTAAGCTATTATATAAGCCTTTCACAAACATCAGTTCCTTTTTCCTTTTTGTTGTCCATTTTTGCAATTTTTGAGCCAAACTGGATAGCTCTTTTGGGTTGTGTTGCTGTTTTGATCAGCCCAAGTTTGACAGCACTTAATCTCAACAAGAGCTTTTCGCCAATACCTCTAGGTAAATTCAAATCAGCCTAAAAATTATAAAGGTCATTAACTGTAAAAAAAACAACTGTTAATGGACGTGAAATATCTACAAAAAATATTTGGAAAATTCTCAATCAGATTTGAAATCAATCGATTATGAACTTTTCGACTAAGCGTGGCTTTAATTTCTAACTTGCTTTTACAAAAGAGTAATAAAAAATAGCAAGTTGTACACTTACTCTTTTATACAGTGGTATCTCGCTAATGAATTCTGTGAAAATTTCATCTAAAAATGGAAACCTGCCTTCTTTTCCATGGTCTGTAATAATCCTAAAAATACCATAAAAACAACCTATAACCAACTGATATGTTTGTAACAGTCTTATGTTTGACATCTGAATCAGAATTCCACAATGAGAAAAGGTTTAATAAGGCACACTGTTGTCTTACGTGTGAAGGGTGTCTATTATCTAACAGGTAGGCCTTATTTGATTCTAATTAAGAGTAATAGAGCATGCGTTGGCTTTAAAATCTAGAAGCTTTGGTCACAGATGAGCTTCATCTAACATTGCAATAAACATCAAATCAAAGATTATTTTCTTCAATCCAAAAATAATTTGTAATTTTGCTTCTAAATATAAAGCTACACAGAAATAAATTGAAAGCAGCTAGACTAAAACTACAAGCACCTGTCATCTCGTCCAAGGTTTCTAGCAGAAATCCTCCACATTTCTTCTTGGATCTCTGACACTAGACCAGCCCATCCTCTAGTGCTAAATGTGACTCGGTGACGAGAGTACCCAGCAAACTGTTCATCGGCAGCCATACCGCAGAGAATAACCTACAAAAGTTAACGTCAAAACTTGAAACAGTTTTTTTTACTTAAGTTATCCTGAAATAAAATTCTATGATTATTTAAAAACACTAAATAAATCTGATTAAAATATCATTGTACAAAACAATTTGAATACAGAAATTTAAAGAGTCTAGAGAGAGTAATAAGTAACTCTCTTGTACTTGTATAACCAGAATGAGCAATCATGTTAAGCCAGGAATTATTTTAACAAGGCATGGAATCTACCAATTCTCACATATTGCCAGTTATTGCTCCTGTGCTTGTATCCACTAACTCTTGCTTTCTTACACACAGTCCATTTTAGCACCACCATCTAAGCAATAAATGTTTTAATGAAGTAAATTATAAGAGAAAACATTAGTTTACTAACCCTCGCCTGGCTGGTTATCTTTTGTTTTTTATCATTGGCCAGCACACCTTGCCCACGAGCAGCAAACCAAACAGCACACCCGATACTGTCGTCTAGCACAGTGTGAAGGGGGTAGATCAGCTGACGGATGCGAGACTGTCTGAGACTCTGGACTTCAGATTGTGTTACGTTAACTTCTATAAAATTCCATTGTCGCCTGGGGTTCAATTCCGAGAGAGCTATTCTACCAGTCACTCTGTCAGGCACTTCGTAGGAAGATGATTGAGGCTCTTCATATGAACCTTCATGTATAACTTCATCTGTGAAGTTTGAAGAAGCCATGTTTAGACTAGGATGTTGAGAGCTAACTTCAGTGATGTTAGGAGAAGTGATGTTTGGACTAGGGTGCTGATGACATGTTTCACACACGCTAACTGTCCCTACCTCTGTGTAACTGGTATCAAATTTATCAGCTTTGCTCTGTGTTGTAACGGTACTGTTACAGAAACTGCATGCAAGTCCAGATGAATCTGAAAGCTTTACATTACCCAGCTGTGACTCAGCATCAATGACAGGGCAGTTCGTATTTGTAGTGATGTCATGTTTTATCTGTGTAGTCCCAAACTGCTGACTTGATGCACAGACACCGGATGATGAAGAGATAGAGGCTGAAGGAAGTTCATCATTGATTGATTTGTTATAGTTGTGTTGATTTTTTGTAGTTTTGTTTCTTTTCTTGAAATCTTTTTGTTTCTTTTTAAGATTAGGGTTACACTTCCTAGGCGCAGCTTGTTCAAATGCAACATTCAGTAGGTCGATAGGTTCATCTTCTGGGATGCATCTAGTACAGAATTATATTAAAAAATTGAGAGACTTAAAAGAAATGTGTACAAACATAATGTTTTGCATATCCCACATCTCTATCACAAAAGTTTAAACCCCCGCATCATCCCTATTTGTGTGACATAATAATATACAACTCCAAAGATGAATGCAAAAATCTTTTGTTAAAATGGTGAAACAAAACTATGCACACCAAGTTACTATTGACTATTACCCCCACTAACCCTTGAAATGTAGGGAATGGTAAAAATAAGATACATTAAATAATAAATGGCCATTTGACTCAAAGAAAGTTTTGACATTGTTAAAAGTTAAATCCTAAACTCTTACAAGTAATTTTCCAGGTGTGTTATTTACACTATAGAAAATTCTATTCATTAATCAAGTTCAATATAAACCATCAATTAAACAGATCCAGAATTAGCAGATTACTTTTGGTCTAAGCACCAATTCCTACCTGTCAGCTAAAGCAGCCAGAACAGTTGAATCCAATCCACCAGAAAAGAGAATTGCCACCTTGGCTTGTGAGTACGCTGTATCTGAACATGATATATATAAAAAAATGTAATGACACTTGGTTGGATTTAAATAATAAATTCTTATTACATATGAAATTTTAGATGTAAATAAAATTTACGATTAAATTAGTAAATAAAAAAAATTAAACTGAAACGTACATCTAGCAAGATTTTCCTTGTCAGTATTCAGGTTAACTGATGCATGATTAGTAGCTGAACATACATGTTCTGGGATGTCATTTACTCTGACACTGACAGCTGCCTGCAAGACGTGAATGAGTTTCTCAGCCAGCAAATCCAGCTCTGTATGTTCCTGCAGTATATTCAACAGCATCTCTTCAGCATTTGTACAACAATATGTACAGTGATCTGGTGTCAGTACATCTGAGCCGGGTATTTCCTGATTTAGATCTGGTATCCAGCAGTCAAGAAGACATCTCTTGTCAACAATGACAGGGAGACATGAGGGCCCAGGAGGGTATAAAAATGTTAGGACATTGTTTTCTTCAGTGTCTTCCACTTTCTGAACTGTAGCCGGCCACCTGGATCCTTTCCATGGGTGGAGTGTCAGTGTAGGTGTTTCGTTTTCTTCTACGACATCGACGCAGGAGAAGTCCAGGTTAAATATGCCAACTGATGGAATTTCAGAAAAAACCTGAATTTAAAAAAAAAAGGTTAAACATTTTAAATTAATAGTGATTAATTAATTTTAAATTAATTAAAAAGATCACCCATTAGTTGTTGCTGAATGCAAAAGCAGTTAGTTAAAATTGAGCAACAAGGAAAATGTTATCAAAGAAAAGACACTGAATGTGATACTTGAGTGACAAATGACATTGAAAAACAAATTGAGGATTTTACTCATCAAAATGTTTTTGTTTTATTTACACATTAGTTATTACTATGGCAACTGACATCTGACAGGTGCACAAACAGCTTGTAAAAGTGTCTCTCACTATCAAATAACACTCCATTTCTTATTAAATCTAAACACCAAACTATCAATACTTTCATCTCTAACAACAACCAAATGCAACTGCATCGAACTGTAAGGTTGTGATTACTGCAAGAAGTCAATAATCTTCGATATTCAACTATTTTGTCTCACACTTGCCTTTCCCTTAACTCAACACTTTGTGGGTGACTTTAACACAACTCACTTAACTGTTTCACCTGCTTACCCTAACCTACACAATAATCCATCTCACACCAAGCATACATGGACACTGCATAAAAATTCATTGGCTAAGGGCAGATTCAAAGAAAACTAAAAACAAAAAGTAAAAATGTTAAAGTATTTTTTACTATTTACCATGTCTGGTACTGCAACAGATGATAATATGAACTGGTCTGATAAAGATGATGGATGATGCCATAAGAGACTTCTTCGGCCGTACTTATCTCTGCCAAACCAAAGCTTCTTAGCATTTGCCTGTGGATATTACACCAATATTCCTTGTCATAAAAAAAACTGAAGGATATAAAAAAACACCCTAATAAATTAAGTCTAAGGGGAATAGGTGATTGTAAAAATTGTATTTATATTTACTTTTCTGTATAAGGAGTATAGAGGAAGTATTGTAATTGTGCACCGAGTCGGAAAAACTCAGTTATGAAATCTTGTCTGTATGTCTGTGTAAAAGTTCTCTTGAATACCGTTTTAGATACATTTTTCATATTCAAGTTTTAGATATTATACATAGGTTTCGATCAACTTTTGCATAAAGCTGCATATTCTAAGAACTTTTTGTCTCTTTGCGATTCTAGAAAAATGAGTGGTGTTTGTCACAAACTTAACTGCTATTTCTATACCCAATTCCACTGGAAGCGCCAGCCCAACAATTACTGTTATATAAGAATATAACGTTCAGATGACCTCACTCCCACTTTATTAATATTAAAACTAACATTTTTAACATCTGACTAAGGAAATAATATTTTAAAATTTTAAGTAAGTTACATTAAAGTATTTAAAGAAACCTTACTTGCCAGTAGACAAAGGCCCATGGTCCTTGAATAGCTTTAAATGCTTTTACAATAATTTCATCAGTCGTACATTGAGACAATATTCCAAAGAGAACTTGAGTATCATTTTCATCACTTTTAACCTAAATATTAATGTAGGACATTTTGTTTTAGATCCTTTTAAGTGCTAATCTTATATTTAGATTTTAAAAAATATTAAAACTTTCAGAACTGGAATATAAAATAAGGGGAAGACTACTAAAATTACTTAGGAGAAATTAATCAATAGAGATGATTGAAACCTGGATGCCACCAAATATTTCACCATTCCACAGTAAAGCGTTGCCTTCGTCATCAGTGACAGGCTGGGGTGTTAAAATACCTCGTAAATGTAGGACATAACCTTGCATTACACCTTGACTGTTTCTAGACAGAGGGAAAACGTGATGTTGAGATTGATCTGGTCCACGATGTTCAAGCAGAGGAATCCTTATACAATCAGGATGAGTGCCCTGTGAATTAACAAGCAGAGGAATCCTTATACAATCAGGATGAGTGCCCTGTGAATTAACAAAAATTATGATACAATTTGTAATTAAAAGCATTTCATATTGATAAAGAGTTATGCCACATTTTAGCAGTATGGCAACCATTTTGGATGATTTTAGATACCGATGTCCAATAATAGACTCTTCCATAAAATAACTGTGTTGGGTTGTTAGTAGTATTGTAATCTCGATTAATTTTATGGTGAGAAATTAGGGTTAGGCGTATCAACCTATCAACCCTTTTTAAAAGAAGATTCCATTATCAGACACCGGTATAAAAATTCTCCCACAATTTTAGATACTATTTAAGTATTTATCGTGTTAATCCCTGTCCCATCAAGACTAGAGCCAATCTAAAGCAAACAAGATGAGGTGATAGATGACAAGAAAAACCAGATAATTATAGTTATAGGTAGAGCGGCCTACAATATTATTTATAGCCTATCTGTATTAACTAGGCCTATATACTATATTATACTATACTAGCCGACCCGCGGCATATCATATGCCGCTATTTAGTTGTTTTATTTTCTACTTTTTAGTAATTCATAATTTGTGATTTCGACAGTACCAATGCTGCCACTGAAAATATTTGCTTTAAAACACTATTAGTAGGTCGTTAAGAACGATACTACCCCCACCCTCCTTTCCCCCAACCCCTACCCTACACCCCCCCCCCCAAGTGAAAGCAGCCTCCTCTTAGTTACCTCCCCTAAGTTTAAAATCGTTTCAAACTAAATTATCTGCCCATAATAGCTGTCACTAAACCCAGCTCTACGAATGTAAACATTTAGAATGAACCACAGCTCACCAGACCATGTAGGGGTGGGGGTGGTAGGGAGCGCGCTTACAGCTTGTTTTCTAGCATCTCCCAGAAGAGAATTATATATATATATATATATATTATATAGGCCTAATATAATATTAATGAATAATATTATAATATAGATAGTAATAGTAGAATTGAATATAGATCTAATCATCTAGCTCACGGGTTCCCAACCTGGGGGTCGCGACCCCCAGGGGGGTCGCGAAGGTCTTTCTGGGGGGTCGCCAACTGGTATACTAAACCTTAGTAATTTGAAACAAAACATAAATATTTAGAAGAATTTTTGAAATTCGGCTTCATTAACATCACTGGAAATGTAATAGAGAAGAAACAAAGCGCACTGTACAAAGTTGTTCTCAGTCACGAATCTATGAAATCTTCAAAACTAAAACGCCATTTGAGACGAGTCATTCGGAACACACCAAAATATATATGGAGTTCTTTCGTCGATAAGAAGCTAGTTGCAAACGCCAGAGCCTTGATCGAACAGGAAGTTTTCACCAGCATTAGTGCAAGCATCAAATGAAGTCGCGATAGAAAATGCCAAGCAAAAAAAAAAAAACAAAAAAAAAAACAATAGGAGAAAATCTCATCAAACGCTGCCTGTACGTAAATGTTAAATAACACATTTTTATTGAAATTAAGCTTTCACCATTGTCTGCTTTTCAATTTGATAAATCAACAGACGTGAGTTCGTGTTCGCAGTTGCTGGTCTGTGTCTATATTCATGCGGATGATAGCAAAGAAGAGTTGCTCTTTTGTGAAGATAGCATGGAGAAAATAAATATCTTTTTTGAAACTGGATGATTAAAATGGGTTAGAACGGCTGTGGGGGTTTGTACGGATGGTGCGCCATCTATGTTTAGCTCAAAATCGGGCTTTCAGAAAACAGAAAAGATTAGCTCCCTAACCACTGCCCTAACCAATCGACATCAAGAGTCCATTGCTAGTATAAGTCGTAAATTATATAACATCTGGAGCCTTCAAAGAACTGAGCAAAAATATTAATATAGATCACGAGGTTCTGCTCTTCTACACTACAGTACGCTGGCTGTCAAACGAAATGTTGTAAATTGTGTTTTTGAATTGAAATCTGAAATCAAATTGTTCTTGGGATTGCAAAGGAAACAAGACTTTTTGGTATACTTAAAACGACATTGAGTGGTTGGAGAGAGTATCATACCTAGCAGATGTGTTCGAACATCAAGATAAGCTTAACCTGAAGCTTCAGGGAAAATTAACGAATATTATAACTTTCCATGATAATCTCGGGGCATTTTTATCAAAGCTGCAAAATCGGTAAAGAAAACAAATCTTGGAAATATTGTAAATTTGAGAAACTCTGCGGTGTGGTAGATGAATCTGATTGTGAGATAATTACAATTTTGAAAGAAGCGATTTCTGGGCATCTTGAATCTCTTGAAAACGAACTGCATTGCTATTTCTATGAGCTGAAAAAAAGAAGAATCTGCATTTACGCATTACCCATTCTCTTCTTCCCTTGATGTTGCCAGCATTCCCGATGAATTATAAAATGAATTCTTTGATTTGCAGGATGATTCCGTGTAAGATGAAAAACTGCAGACACAATTTTGGTGTAGTATTCACCATTCATACCCAAACGTAAAATTGATTGACTTTTCGAGAATATATTTTCAACTCTATTCTTCGATTAAAAACAAAATTAAGATAATTATAATGACATAGGTTGGTGTTAACAATTTTTTTTAAAAATAAAAACTTAACCACGAAGATTTAGTGAATAGTGAATAGTATGCAATTTTACTCATGCTATTAAAACAGTTATCAAGAGTAGTTCATTATGAAAGTCTACTAGAAAATCTTATTTTAGTGCTTATTAATTTCCATACTAATTTCGGCTTTTTAATTCTATGGGGGGTCGCGGGTCACTTACTTTTTATAAAAGGGGGTCGCCACTCGAAAAAGGTTGGGAACCACTGATCTAGCTAGTGAGTAGTCACTATAGATAGAATTTATAGATCTAGATTTATGCACACATAATTTAAAGTTTAACAAATTAATTGTAATTTTAAAAGCTTAAATAATAAATAGTAAGTTAAAACTTACACTTGTTGATGCTGAAGTAGGAGATGCCCCATGGCCATGATCATCAACGCCGGATTCTGAAACTTTGAGTTCAGAACTCGGATAGCAGGATTGGCAGTGAAACGTTTCATTGTTTCTTGATCTAACAATATGAATATTACTGTTCACATGGTTGGTCGTGGCTTGAGTTTTGTGTGACAAACAGCAACAAAAAAATATCCCACACATTTAAAAACTTTTGTAATAGTATTATATTCTAGACTTCTAATGTTGAAATCAAGATTTCGATCCCATGCGTAGAGTTTCTTGAGTGGCCTATTTGTTTACTTTTTTTTCATATTTTCATTACTTTGTACTGCGATGTAGATATATAATTTTATTTTACGTCTTTTACGCAAATGAGTTGACTAGATGTTGCAAGAAATAAATGTATTTATTATTAAAATGTATAAAGAACTTTCAGTTTAGGCCTAAAGTTTTAAGATTACTAGATCTAGATCTAGTAACAGCTAGTAACCAGTAGCGTAGCGAGGGAGGGGGGGGGGCGGGGGGGGGGGGGACATATGTCCCCGGGCGCCGACCTTAGGGGCGCCAAAATGGGTTGGAAAAATAAATTGAAAGGTTGAGGGGGTGCAAATCGAAAGTCTGAGGGGGGGGGGGGGGGGGTGCAAATCGAAATCTCGAGGGGGGGGGGGTGCAAATCGAAAGTTTGAGGGGGGGGGTACAAATCGAAAAGTTTGTCCCCGGGCGCCGGGAAGGGTCGCTACGCCTCTGCTGGTAACACGCTTTTATTTTAATAATATATACACTAAAAGAAGAAAACGAAACAACTTTCTTTATATATAATTTTACGCACGACTATTTACATACATCGCTATAAAGAAAAGCGCAGACTGCTTTATTGTGTATTGAGAGAAAAAGTAAACGTGTCATACTGTAGGCCCATCTCTAAATCATCCGCTGGAGACTGAGCAAGCACGGAAAAATGTTCTGCATGCAAAGAAGCGACATTGAAGAGGTGAAATGAAGATGATCTGTGGTTGGGGACACACACATCACACACACACACACACACACACGCACGCACACACAAACACCCTCATGATACACAGCTAACAATGCTTGAAGCTAATTGGCCTTGGTGTGACTTACTAGACGACTGAAAAAAAATTAAGCTGAATTTCCCATATATCTTTTCTACGGGTGTAATTTTAAATCGCTGGCAAAATAGCAGCTAAGTAAATAATCTCTAAGATGATTTCACGGAATTATTAGAATTTAGAGTGAACTTTAAAAGTTAGTCGCTAGTCAAAAGTATGCAGGCGATATCAAAATCAATATAAACATTGTATTAAAGGGAAGGAACTTATAATCGAACTACTAAAATTACCAAAAGGAAATAAGACTTACATTAAAAAATCAAAATATAAAACAAAATTTTTTGTTTTATTACTATAAAAAAGATGATTGTTGTTTATTTATATATTTTGTAAAAATAATAGTTTCTAAGAAGGTAAAAATTGAAGTATAGTGTTAAGTTTAACATAAAGACATTAGCTTTTTAAAAAAGATTAATTTAAAAATTCAAATTACATCTATTATGTAATAACCATTCCAGTAAACAATCCATTCAGCAAATTTTGGATCCCTAAAAGTATAGGGACAGTATCACCAACAGCCAACAACAAAACAATTAGACAAGGGGTCGGCGACCCTTTGGGACTGAAGAGCCAAAAGTTATTATTTCCCAAATATCCCAGTTTTAAAAGATCCACTAACACCTTTATTTCAATATTATGATATTTAATTATGATTATATATGGTTGCCCTGAATTAGACTATGCCTACGTCCTACGATCATATTCATTGAGATTTTAAAAGAAAAAAATTAATAAAATAAAATAAAAGGTTTTTTTGATGTGCCATTCAAAATGTTAAAACAGTGGTAAGAGCCAAGCGAGCAAACAGCTGTAACACTATGAGGCAACTATCATTTTGGGGCTCATTATGGGGTGTTATAGCTCCCACTCCACCTAACACCCCCTGCCTACGCCACTAATAAAATCTTTCGATTTGCACCCCCTCATGTTTTTCTCTATATATTTTGCTATTTTTTGCCTCGGTGTCACCCCCCTAAATGGTGTCACCCGGTGCGGTTCGGACCCCCCGCCCCCTCGCTACGCCTCTGTGTGTGGTTCAATATTCAACACGAAAACTAGCATCTTGAAGTGAGTTCAATCAAGACAGACAGCTGTCCATGGGGGTGGCTCTAACCCACCGCTCCCCTTGCCCTTACCACTGATTTAATATATATTTTAACCCCACCCCCAATCACCCCCATCGCACTTGTTTATATTATAAGATTTAAAGCAAAATAAATTTAGGACTTAAATACTATTGAACTTACTGTGTAAAAAACAATGGGTTGGCATAAGTGGAATAAGACAGATTTTTTATTTTTTACTGTGGGTTAGTCTAAATGAAATATTAATAGCAGACTGTCCATTTAGTGTTAGCTAGGATTTATGTTCAGATTTATTTTGTTCGGTTAATTTATGTTAATGGTACCAATCCTTTTTTTATTCGACCTTAAACTTGCCGAGGCCAAGGGCTAGTGGACCGTGGCATTAATTGGTTCCCTTATCACGTGGACGCCCGGCTACTATAGACGGGCTACAACTCGCGTTAATTTTAATTAGTAACAAATTGTGGGCCAGGGGCGGCCGCGGGATTAACTTTTAATTAATTGACCCCTTGACCACTTCAAGTATCTTAAGTCGCTTCCGGAAGGCCGAGGAGCAGTTAGGGATTTGCACGCAGGCGGGCTGACCCCTGGATACCGCGTTAATTTGCATGTAGAGTGCTCATTGTTTCCTGTCCGCCCGACACCGAGATGCACGAAAATGCAATTCCGGCAAGTCTCCGGCCAGGCTGATGGTGAGGCTGGGTTCTCGTTCTTGTTTGAGAGTTGAGGGGTTGGGGCGGGGGGGGGGGGGGGGGGAAGGGGGTATGCAGATAGTGTGTGTGTGTGTGAGGGCGGGGGTGGGGGGGGGTGAAGTGACCCGCTGGGTAGGAGGGGTGAATTGGTCACGCTTGATTTCACGTTCTTGCTCTCTACAAGTCACGCTTGGCTAGTTGATAAGATTGTTCTATTTTAAGCCAAATCGTTCATTATAATCATAAATCACCCTCTAACGTTTTCTCACCCTAAGCAGTGATATTTAAAAAAAACTGTCTTTGTTTCTAGTTTTTATGTATCCACGCTTCATACGTTGCAAATAACCAATTAGCTTAAAATCGCATTAGTGACATCCAATTAATGTGTTGAGAATTAAAGATACACATACACACACACGCACGCACGCACGCACACACTTACGCGCACACACCACACACACCACCCACACACACCACACACACACACACACACACACACACACACAAAGTAACGTATGAGCACAAGAAAATTCTGAAATACATCTGGATGTAAGTATTTTTATTCTTGATCTATATTTGTTTCATTATTTTAATAATTTTTGTTTTAAAATAATGTTTAAAATTTATAACACTTAAAGTTTAAAGCTACAGTAAAATTAAATCGGCCTACTTATAATAGATTCTAACTAGTGTTGTCTATAAATATTTTTTTTAAGTGATTCTGTAATTTAAAAGAAAATTAAATTTCAAGTTATAAAATATCCTTTATTAATTTCAATTTCACGACAGCCGCCATGAATTTTGCCACTCAACTACCATGCATAAAACATCCGGGTGCTTTCGCTACAGACGCCACCAGTGACGGTCATTTAGCACTGGTCATCGTATCGGTGATTCATCTTCATCAGACTCTGGTCGATTGATGATAGAGATTTTTTTTTCGTTTCCCGTGAAGCTTGCTTGCAAATATTCACCCGCTTATTCCCCTTTACAGTCATGGGAGATGGAGTTGCAGTGGCGGTCCAGAGTTACTTCCCATGAAACCCATTTGGCTGTTGAGTTACAATGGTTCTCTCTCAGTTGCTTCCCTTAGCGCAAATAAGAGTGGGTTGTTTCAAAAGCCAAATTATCTGCCTTATACCCGTAAAGGCTGTGTTGTGTGTGTGTTTATGTGTGTGTGTGTGTGCGGCCATATGTATTTTATTTTGCATTCTTTTTTTTCCAGTTAAATACTGATGAATATTATTTTTAATGTTAAGACTAATCCTAGCTTTATCCTCACACTTAGCTCTTATAATCATTTTCTACTAGCATATCTGGACATCCATATTTTATTAACTTCAGAGACCATTTTGGTGCATCATGTAGAACAATAACTCTAATGTAAAAAAATTATAATGGCTCGTACATTGTATATATATATATATATATATATATATATATATATATATATATATATATATATATATATATATATATATATATATATATATATATATATGCGCTCTACAAAGATATTTCTTCCTATTAGACTTGCATGCTGCTTTTAATTTTGCGAGACCCATTCGTCTCGAGCCTGTCTCGTCTGCAGCCAGACCAGCAGAGGCCTGCACTTTAAAACCACGTGACTATCGCTGACCACTCGGCCAGTATGATGATTGCTACCGAAGCCTCTAAATTACCAAAAGGAAATTAGCTCCCTCTTCATTTTCGCACCCCCTCCCCACAGGCTAAATCTAATTTTTTCCCCACCTGACGTCATCAAAGTTGATAGATGACCTCACGCCATCATCTGACCTCGACACCACACACTCTGCGACAACAACAGCAGCTTTTGGCTTAGACGGTTTTTCTGCGCTCTAACTAGACGCCAGCTTCTAGCGCTTGCTTACACTTGGCAAAATAGGCCTTAATGAGGCTTTTGTCTAAAGAGCAGAATACTTTGGGGGATGGGGGGGGGGGGGGGGGGCGACGACTGCACCTTCCAGCTCCCACCAAGAGAAAAATGTCCGAACGAAACCATGTCTTTTAACGGTCACGTGTCAAAAATAACGACCGAATTAACAATAATAAAAAAAGTATGTTCTCGCTGAGATTACGGATTAAATAAATATAATTTTTGAAAAATGGCGACCTTGGTGGATAGTAAATTATTTATTTTAGCCAATTATTTCTCATTCTCTTCAACATACGTCCTATAAGTCCTCACGGTATTAGATACCACAGCTACATCTATGTCTATTACTGTAAGCCCTTTAATTCCTGAACAACGAATCTGTCTGCCATCACTCTGTTCTGTAAAATATTACAATTTTTCTTGTTATGTGCTTGTAGATGCTAAGTCAGTAGAGAAATAATGGAGCGTAGCTCAATGTTAAAAAAAAAAAAAAAAAAAAAAAAAAAAAAAAGCTGTTAGCATTAAATATGGATAATTAACACTGAAACAATGTCAAATTACTTTAGGGATAATTGGTGAAGCAGGTTCTAAAAGTGATATTAAACATACATACTAACTTCCTCACCCCAGATATTCATAAGGACTCATCTTAGGAATGCCAAGATCCATTTCCGTTTCTATTGAAATATGGAACTGCTCCGTTTAATCTGCTCAACTACGTATGGTAAAAACTATAAAACAACACCATATCATCCACCTATTACAAATTGTGCTTTTAAAACAAGGCAAGTGAGGACTGTCAATATTCGTAGCTACTAAGCCAACTTCAGCAAGCTAATTTATAATGAGAGGGGATGATGACACCAGCTTGTGGTTACTCGGTCATACCCCGACAGTCTACTCAAGGAGACAACGTTGTAGTGTGTAGTGTGTGGTGTGTGCTGAGTGATGTGTGGCGGATGGTATATTGTACGTAACGTGTGGTATGTGGTGATGTGTTGTGTGGCGCATGGTGTGTAGCGTGTGGTGGATGGTATGTGGTGTCTAGCGTGTATTGTGGCGTGTAGTGTGGCGTGTAGTGTGGCGTGGCGTGTAGTGTGGCGTGTAGTGTGGCGAGTGGCGTGCAGTATGTCGTGTAGTGTGGCGTGTAGTATGCCGTGTAGTGTGTCGTGTAGTGTGTCGTGTAGTGTGTAGTGTGTGTTCGATAAAGAAACGACCAGTTCCTCGGTTAAATGCCATGTTTATGTCAACAACAGTACAACAACCGATCACATCATTGAGAGTACTGGCGCTTGAGATACAAGACCAAAAGTTTCATTTTAAAAGTTCTTTAGTACACAATAGAAGAAAAAAATTGATAATTAAACTACGCAGACAGCAACCGGATAAAAAAAATCGATGTTTTCCCGCATCAATGTTGCCAGCCGATGGAACGTTGAGCTCATTCGGGCTAGTTAAGTCCTGGTTTAGATTTGAGAGCAGTTGGGTTGAGATTATGTTTTGAACTCGAGACTTTCGGATTAGCAAGCGGACATTGTGTAGCAACACCGCTAAATCTCAATGGCAGAGACAACTTTTAATTTACTTTCTAATTTTAGTTACAAATTTATTTAGGTTTTTCTTATTAATAATTACTTATCGTCCTATCTTGAAGGGGCTGAGCCCTTAATAAAAAATCATTGCAACGACTTATTCTTGAAACGTTAATCGAAAACATTGCTACAAAATTGATATTCACACATTTGAAATTCGTGTCAAAACAGACATTCAGTAATAACAAGCAATATATTCATTAAGTCATCGTATTCCACTGAAAGAAAAAAAAACGCCATTATTCACAAACGGAGGTAAAGAATAACTCAAACACAAAATTAGTTCGATTTTTCGCGATCATGGTCCAGCCTAACTGTATATAAATAAGCTCTGACGGTATCAGACCAGTCGAGAAACTTATAACTTAACTTTGGCCCTACTCGGCTTGTTGGCCCCAGGCCCCACTTGTATAGTTGGCCCCAGGACTAGACTTGTGTGGTTGGCCCTAGACCCCATGTGTATAGTTGGACCTGGCTCACAAACTCATTACATCTACTGTTAGAGTTTCCTCCACCATCGCACTATACCTCGAGTTCGAATCCGGGTTCAAGTTAGTAGAATGTCCCTGAGTTCATCCAACTCTGATGGGTACAAAACTGTCGATAAGGAGGGTAAAGGCGACTGGGCATAGTGCTAACAATACTATCCCTTCACATGCCGAGGTGCCCAGAAACAGGTGAACTCTACTTCACTTGTCTCATGGACCATCAGACTCAAAAATGGAACTTTACTTTGGTCAAGAAAGTCACATAAACAATATTCAAGATTCTACAGCAATATCACTACAGCAGGAGTGCCTATATGCACGCTTTTCTTTATGATTTCACGATTTTCTTTTAAAAAATAGCACGAGAAAAATATTTTAAAGTTACGTACAGAATGGAAACATTATGGAAAACCTAGGTTTTTGTTCCTGAAACTCATATACAGGGGTGGTGGTTGGGAGGAGTTAGGTGAAGAAGGCACGCTAGCGATACAAACCCCCACTCACGACATGACAAGAACGAAACCGAGGCTCTGTCGCCGTGTAACGAAGCCCATCCCGAGGCTGTCATCACGCGCATTGAGTAGCCTCATCAGCGCGCGTGCCTGGACAGGGGCGTGTCGCGAGTGAGTAATTTCATCAAGTGGTTTTCAGGAAGGACCCGACAGACAAATAACCAAACACACGTGAAATTATTTTTTCTCCCCACCCCCCAGGGTTTCTCTTGCCTCAAGTGGAAGAAACGTTTTTAAGGGGAGAATGGACAACAGGTGCCCGGCTTGTCCAAGAGCTCTAGAACCGGCACTGACCGGATATCAATAATGACCGTATGGTGTTAGTCAAGCTGATATTTCTAGACGATTCCAAGACACCGCAGGTACCAACCGGACATTGGTAATGCCTAAATGGTGTTAAAGATGGTCTACCTTAACGTCACCATAGTTCCACAGGTACTCATTTCTAGCATCATCATCGACCCCCCCCCCCCCCACACGTCCCACCCATCAAAAGCTGCCCTGGTTCGACTCCCCCCGTCGCAAACAATGAGGTGACTTTGTCGAGGTTCAACAAGGGGAGAGAAATCGATACCGCGGTATTGTTAACGCGGATACACGATTTTCTCCCTTGTCATTACTGTGGAAACATTTTTCTTCCCTTTCCCCAGATCAAAGATCGGATGTCTGTTGTTGAAGCTAAGACAATCACGGAGCCCAGCTAAGGCTCCGTGGCTCGGCTCTTTCTTCCACTTCAGCCGTGTCTTGCTGGGCGGGTGGGTGGGTGAGTGGGTGGTGGTCAGTCCATTCTTGGAACTGTATTTTTTTTTCGTTTTCAAACCGAGGTTGAGATTTTGAACTTAAAAGTTTAAACTAAAAGAAAATGTACTCTAACACACTGAAGTTGAGATAAATATTTTATTTTACCAGACTACTTTAGCTTTTCTGACGTCACTTCCTCACTGGCCCTCACCATTGCACCTTCGCCCACACTTCCGCTTCATTACTCCCATTTACACTATTTCTCTTTACACACAATCTTCCACATCATAAACATCTTTAACATCTTCTTTCATTGTTAACACACACACACACTTTCATCTTCAGATCCATTTTACTCTTTAACACCCCCATCTTCAGCCCTCCCCTTTAGCACCACCATCTTCAGCCCTCCCATTTAATACCCCCATCTTCAGCCCTCCCCTTTAGCACCCCCATCTTCAGCCCTCCCCTTTAGCACCCCCATCTTCAGCCCTCCCCTTTAGCACCACCATCTTCAGCCCTCCCATTTAATACCCCCATCTTCAGCCCTCCCCTTTAACACCCCCATCTTCAGCCCTCCCCTTTAACACCCCCATCTTCAGCCCTCCCCTTTAACACCCCCATCTTCACCCCTCCCCCTCTTTAACACCCATCTTCAGCCCTCCCCCTCTTTAACACCCATCTTCACCCCTCCCCCTCTTTAACACCCCCATCTTCACCCCTCCCCCTCTTTAACACCCCCATCTTCACCCCTCCCCCTCTTTAACACCCATCTTCAGCCCTCCCCCTCTTTAACACACCATCTTCACCCCTCCCCCTCTTTAACACCCCCATCTTCAGCCCTCCCCCTCTTTAACACCCCCATCTTCAGCCCTCCCCTCTTTAACACCCCCCATCTTCAGTCCTCCCCCTCTTTAACACCCACTCCTTCCACTCTCCTCTATAACAGAATCGCCCATCTCCCTCATAACCGGCCCTATCTCCAGCACCTCTTTTTAACAGCTCTCCCTCATTCACACCACATTCCTCGTTAACACCATCACCATCGCCAAAATCCCTCCATTGTAAACAATCCTGCGACACCACAACTCATTTCCTCCTTGACGCCCCCTCCGCAGCTCCTCTTTCCCCTATAAAAAAATACAACCACTACCTCACTCCTTTAGTTTTAACTGTAACACCACCATCCTCTTTAAAACACACCCCCCCCCCTTGTCCACACTCCCCTCCTTACTCAACACCCCCACCCCTTCCACCCCAAACTAACCTACCTTACAAATGGTTTATGGGGAGGTAATTTGAACACGTTGTTGCCCACCTGAGACCGTACGAATGGATACTCATTATCCCCCCTTGTTTGGACGTGAGTTCATATCTGCCCAGTGATTAGACACGGCCGTGACAAATGCTCGTGCTTTGTTTATCAGCAGCACTGCTCACCATGGGACGCACGGGATGTCCAGCAGTGTAATCACCCAATGGATCATACCTCCTACCATCCCTTTTGTGTTTGGCTTTTCTTTTAATTCTAAGTTTGAATGACAAGGGTAAAAAAATCTGGCCATTCAGTGTTTTTTTTTTTCCATCTCTCTCTCAGCCTTTTGTTGTGTTCTTTAGTTTAATCAACATAATATTTTTTCGCATTGCATCCCCGTAAAGATATTTTTTAAAGAAGTAATTAAAATATTTGTGTTTGAGATTGTGGTTGTTGATATTTAGGGCGTGGCTGATTAATGATTGAAAGGTTTTGAATGACGAAACCGGATGTGGCCAGTTTTGTTAGAACATTATGCCAAAAAAAGATCAACACATATTGAAGAAATATTACTTAATTTAAAAACAATAGATAACCCTGCGCCCATTGATTTAAGTGTCTGGTTGTGCTTTTTGTCGGATTTTCGTATGGGTTGGGGTGTTATGGGGGCGTGGTAATGGTGGGGTTGTTTTTAACTTTGTGTTTTTCCGTTCTTCATGTTAACACTTACATTAATTCTCCGATAAGTTATCAGCCAAGACTCCTCCTACAATGGACACTGTGTTTTAATTGGCTGACGTTGATAGCTAAGGTAGATTAAATTAGGCCGGGTACGCTTCGTGTAATGTTTTAATTGGATAACAGGGCGACCTGGATTCAGTTTAATGGGACAGGTAAAGCTAGATGTAATGGGGAAGGTAAGCTCGGATGTAATGGCACAGGTAAGCCCAGGTGTAATGGGGATGGTAAGCTCAGGTGTAATGGCACAGGTAAGCTCAGGTGTAATGCCACAGGTAAGCTCAGGTGTAATGGGGATGGTAAGCTCGGGTGTAATGGCACAGGTAAGCTCGGGTGTAATGGCACAGGTAAGCTCGGGTGTAATGGCACAGGTAAGCTCAGGTGTAATGATGTAAGCTCGGGTGTAATGGCACAGGTAAGCTCAGGTGTAATGGGGATGGTAAGTTCGAGTGTAATGGCACAGGTAAGCTCAGGTGTAATGGCACAGGTAAGCTCAGGTGTAATGGCACAGGTAAGCTCATGTGTAATGGGGATGGTAAGCTCGGGTGTAATGGCACAGGTAAGCTCAGGTGTAATGGCACAGGTAAGCTTGGGTGTAATGGCACAAGTAGGCTCGGGTGTAATGGCAGAGGTAAGCTCAGGTGTAATGGGGATGGTAAGCCCAGGTGTAATGGGGCTGGTAAGCCCAGGTGTAATGGGGATGGTAAGCTCAGGTGTAATGGGGATGGTAAGCCCAGGTGTAATGGGGCACGTAAGTCCAGGTGTAAGGGTGATATTACGCTCAGGAGTAATGGCACAGGAAAGCCCAGGTGTAATTGGGCAGGTAAGCTCGGGTGTAATGATAATGGTAAGCTCAGGTGTAATGGCACAGGTAAGCCCAGGTGTAATGGGGATGGTAAGTTCAGGTGTAATGAGAGTAGTAAAGAAATCAGAGGCGTAGCGACCCTTCCCGGAGCCCGGGGACATACTTTCAATTTGGCGCCCCCCTCGGGAGCAAATTTTCGATTTGCACCCCCCCCCCTCGAACTTTTCATTAGCACCCCCCCTCAAATTTTCGATTTGTACCTTCCCCCTCGAACTTTTCATATGCACCCCCCCCCCCCTCACACTTTCAATTTGGCGCCCCTCTAAGGTCGGCCCCCGGGTACATATGTCCCCCCCCGCCCCCCCCCCCCCCTCGCTACGCCTCTGAAAGAAATAAAGATGTGCTACACTAGATATGAACACAAAAAGTAAAAATAAAGTGTATAATTTTGCTCGACTTGGTGTATCGAAATTCGAGTGATGTTAAATTGAGGTTAAGAGGGCATAGAAATCAAAGTTAACTGCTCATTAACTGTATCCCCTGACGTTGAAAGAATGTGTAGCTAGCATCAATCAGCATCCTTTTCTTCCTTCAACCAAAGACAGGTATACAAATACTCAGCAGGTTAACTTTGTGCCAGACTTTTTCTCAAATTACTTTTTTTCAAGTTTTTTATAGTGTTAAAATATTTCGTGCGTTGACTTTAGCACTCACTATCCGATTGTAGCGGATAACGATTCATGCTTTATATCTAATTACATTACATTTATCAGTAGTTGACATTAAACTGATGCTCACACACAGGTCCTATCTGCAGTGGTTTCTAAACACAGATGATATCTGGTGGTTTCTAAATACGGTTCATATCTGACGTGGTGGTTCGTGGTGGTTTGAAACACAGATATATGCTGTAGTGGTTTTTAAACACAGGTCCTATCTGCAGTGGTTTCTAAACACAGATGATATCTGGTGGTTTCTAAATACGGTTCATATCTGACGTGGTGGTTCGTGGTGGTTTGAAACACAGATATATGCTGTAGTGGTTTTTAAACACAGGTCCTATCTGCAGTGGTTTCTAAACACAGATGATATCTGGTGGTTTCTAAACACGGTTCCTATCTGACGTGACGTGGTGGTTTTAAACACAGTTATCTGCTGTAGTGGTTTTTAAACACCGTTCCAATCTGTAGTGGTTTCTAAACACAATCAAATATTGGCGTGCTCTCTATAATATTACTAGAGTTTGTGTAATTAGAAGAAAAACAAACATAATATTTGTTTGTTTTTTTATTTAAAAAAACCTCAAACAAACAGCTTTAAAATGAAGAGAATTCTGCAAACAAACATCCAGACCTTTCCCTTCGGTGACCCCCCCCCCTCCCCCAGCCCTGAATACAAGCTGACCATCCTGTAGAATCTCCCCCACAATGCCATCTCACAGACCTGATTGGATGAGCCCATTCACAGCAGACAATGGCCAGGCATTCAGGTGAACGGCATAGAGGCGAACCGGGGAATGAAAGCCTCAATCCCAAAGTTATATAAACTGCGCATTATGCTGCGCAGGACAAATAAAAATGGCGGACGAGGTAATTATACGAAAAGGAAAAGGGATGGCGAGGGGGGGGGGGGAGTTTTGTCCTCGAAAAAAAATACACTGGGAAAATATTTACTAGAAGACTCAGTTGAGTAATGAAATATTTCTTGTTTAGCCAGCCTGGGTACTGCGGCTAGCGACGCTGGATCGAAACCCAAACGAAGCTAATTAAACTTGTAATTATTTCCATTACGTAATCTCGCTAAGATCTAATATTTTAAAAAGTACAAACCAGAATAAATTTTTTTTTACGGCCATCTTTAAGGCCATTATCTCCCCCTAGCGGGCGCCTTGTGTTTGTAACGCGAGACAAATATTTTAAAACCATAATTCTGATCAGCCAAAGAGAACCTCAAGCTCGTTATCCAGTTTTCAGATCTCCACGGACGCCGTCGTCATGGCGGTAACAAAGCTATTTACCGCGAGAAATGGATTCTGGCCGAAGACCGAATGGGATTAATAGCTCACTTCTATTCCAACATAGACGGGATTAAACTATTTTTTTTTAGGACACGATCGACAAGGCTGGAAGGGGAAAAAAAAAACTCTAGACACGCCGCTGTTATAATTAATTTGACATTTTCGACAAATTATCACCACAAAAACTAAAAAAAAAATGTTATTCATTATGGCCCGAAATACTGTCCCCACCCCCCGGGCGTCCAGTGGAGAAGGGTAATTAGCAATTTATAACGAAGTCCTTGTTACCGGTCGTGTTCAGGTTTGCGGTATAAAGCAGGCGCTGATTTCTGAAAACATCGAAAACAAAAACAGACCGACAAACTTACCAGCGGTCAAGCCTACATTCAACGACCTTCACCTTCCGTGTCTGGCACTTAGAACTGACAAACGAAAGATGAAACCTGGTCTGAGTGTTTATAAGACCCTGAGCCCCCTCTTTCCAGATTCGTTCTCTTCAAATTTACTGCCCGGGGGGTGCGGCTTCTATCCCGGCCTCCCCCTAGCCTAAGAGAAAATGGACTATAATAAACTCATGAAATTCAATAAGGGACAAAGGGACAGTACTCGCTTCCATTAGTCCATGGCTTGGGCTTGGTGATTTACCGTGCGGCTAATGAAGCTGACATTTCATTAGTTGTTGATGGCGCGCGCGGCCGACGGCGAAATCCTGCAGCGTGAGGCGACGACACCCTTAGCCCCGGCAAGTGGGTGGGGGGCTGAGGGAGGACAGTGTCATGCACGATTACGCCTAATTTCTTGGAACAGTCTTGTACCTATCTACTGCCTCTAGCCATCATCTCAAGAACTCGATGTTGGAATTTTTTTTTTTTTTGTTGACCGCCCTCGGCGAGGTGGGTATGGCAGCCACTAGGAGGAAGGGCTTATTAATGTGTTAATAGGGGGTTGATTAGGGTCTCGCTAGCCGGGTGAGTCAGGGGTTTGTTAGTGGCGCGGCTTAAAGGATAAGGCTTCATACCCTCGTTATCGGGAGTTCTAATCCAAAGGCTTATAGGTTTTCTTCTCCCTATTTGAGCTAGTCATAACCGATCACTCAGATATCTTTATATATATATATGTTCGACACAATATATATATATATATATATATATATATATATATATATATATATATATATATATATATATATATATATATATATATAATTTAATGATTCGTTTACGTAAGTCTAGAATTTAAAAATAAATTTAAAATGTTATCCAATCCAGTTAAACTTAGATAACAAGATAATTTTTTAAAGATATTATTTGACTGATTAAAAATGAATATGTTCTCAAAATAAGTATTTGATTTACTTTTTTATTTTGTAAGATGGTAGATATTCTAACAGTAAAAAAATGAATACTATAATGAACTTTTATATAACCAGTTTGATTCAGCTATTCTTCAAGTTGTATCTACTCATTAGAATGCAAAGTTGTAGTTTATAAGATCAGATCATTGGACAGCATTTCGTCATGCGTATGTCTCATCAATGAAACTAAGACCGATTTACTTTAGCTTATACAGGTGTGATGGATTATGGGCAAACGGAAGATACGACAAAGCTCTGATTTATAAACAAATCAACCGTAGCAGTTAAGTCTGACAGGTTTGAGTGTCACGTGATTTTGAAGTTTGACCTCGATGACTTCTCAACTCTCACACGGGCTCCACTTCAACAGATCTACAGTCGGGAGTGGGGAGAGGAGGGGGTGGGACTTCTGCATCAGCTTGTCTTTTTTTTTTTCCAGAACAAAATCACATGCACATACATACGCACACACACACATATATGCACATACACACATACATAGACGCATTCAATTGCATAAATACACATACCCACCCACACACGCGGATACATAGACATTCTAATACACACACATATACGCAGCACACCCCCAACCCCACACTTACATAGACACTCAAATACACACTTATATATCCTAGTACACCCTCCACCAACACACATAGACATTCAAATACACAGGCACATACGCACGTACACCCCCACACATATACACATACACACATACATAGAAATTCAAATACACACACTTTCATATCCACGCACCCCCCACCCCCCTCCACCAACATATATAGACATTCAAATACACACATATATACGCACGTATCTCCCCCTGCCCCACACACACAGACGCACACACTTAGAGATTCAAACACACACACCTTATCCCACACACACACGAGCGACACACACGTCTTCCGCCCTACCCACCAGCTGTGTCAACCCCCACACAGACCAACTTCCCAACCGGCAACTTGACTCGACCAACATCTGCTAGACAAGCCCCGGCTTGTTACTTGACCCCACGTCAGCCGCTGGGGGGACGGGCGGGTGACACGTGACGTAATCCGACGTGACGTGACAGGTGCTACGTATAATAAGCTCCGTTAGCTCGGTCGTCAGGCCCGCTCCCGCTGGGTCACGTGGTGGGGTATCTCGTCTGATGGGTAAAACCCCGCGCGGGAAGATTACGTCATAGGTTGTTGCCAGATTTTTAAATAATCAGAAGATATGAGCACTATAGCCAGTCACACACGTAGACATCACGTCATCGGTGTTCTTTCAGGCACCTCTTCGTCTACCGTCCACTTTCGAAAGAAATAGAATTTGTATAGAAAATTTATACTTTTTACGTGTTTCCGCCTCCTCAAAAATTTAGCCCAACCCGAGAAAAAATGTTTGAAAGAAAAACTGGCAGTCATAGTTCCCAAATGCTAGTCCACCTTTCAGTCTATCTCTCGGTCTACCTGTCACTCTATCTGTCAGTCTATCTGTCAGCTGACTGTCCAAGAACAACTTTTCTACGTCATCGGCACAAACCAACTTTCGAAAACAAGGCAAGTCACGACCAAAAGCATCCAATTTTTTTTTCTCGATTACTCACTCCATAAACACGCACTAAGTCACATCAACCAGCATTATACCATTTATACCAACTAAATATGGCTACATTCGACACCAGAGGCGTAGCGAGGGGGAGGGGCGGGGGGGGACATATGTCTCCGGGCGCCGACCTTAGGGGGGGGGGGGGCGCCAAATTGAAAGTTTGAGGTGGTGGGGTGCAAATGAAAAGTCCGAGGGGGGGGGATGCAAATCGAAAGTTTGTCCCCGGGCGCCGGGAAGGGTCGCTACGCCTCTGTTCGACACAATAAATTACAGAAACTAAATATATTTTTATGGGGAAACACGTTTTTCAATATTCATCAAGTAATATAATTCAAGTTAGATCATACGTGTATTCCAAGCTTAATTTCTCATGTTAGATCTTTTAATTCTGTTGTGATACAAGTACAGTTGTGACATTGTGACAACATACAGAGCACTTATCTAGACCAGGGGTCTCCAAACTACGGCCCGCGGGCCGGATGCGGCCCGCGAGGTCCACTCATCCGGCCCGCGGAGATCCTTTTGTCCATGGAAAAAAATGTTTGTTGGTGGTAGTTGAAAATTAATAACTATTTTGAAAATGTAGCTTTGGGTACAACTACCGTTGCCTACCGGGTTGCAGAGATTGGTGAAAACATAGTGACTCAAATAGCGAAAAATGCAAGCAAGTTTCGCAATTTTTCAATTGCAATGGATGAGTCGCTGGACAGCGGTTCCACCTCTCAACTGCTTGTGTTTATTAGAGGTGGAGATGAAGACATAAACATAACACAAGAGCTGGCTTTTATGACACTGTTACCGGAGAGGATATATTCAATGAGTTAAAAAAAATATTTGCTGATTATAACTTGGACTGGACTAACCTCAGTTACCTGACTGTTGATGGAGGAAGAACATGAGTGGCATAAAGAAAGGCTTGATTGGACAAGCAAGCAGATGTGTAATGAGAAAAACATTCTAAACCAATGTTCCTGCACTGTATTATTTATTTAACAGCAAGCTTTTGTGTTTCTTTCAGACTTTTTTCTCCAGGGGGAGGGGGTGGACGACGACACTTGAAATGTGTATATATTTCTATATAAATTATATTTCGTGAGGGGGGGTAGTCATTCTTCAGGGGGGGGGGGGGGGGGGGGGCTCTACCGCCCCGAAGAGATGCCTGGAAAAAACTCTGGCCCCCGGACTGATTTTTGATACTTAATGCGGCCCTCGGGCTGAAAAGTTTGGAGACCCCTGATCTAGACTGTTCGACTCAAGTAAACACGAATACACGATAAAATTGACTTTATTCTTTTTCGTTGGTCGGTCGGATAAACTTCTTTTGGCTGACTTAGTGATTCATGCGTGCATTTCTCCTGTCATCCCCCCCCCCCCCCACACACACACTCACCACCGAACTGTCTAAGGAGATAAAATACATTGTGGGGTGGGGACACCAGCAGGGGTCGGGAGAAAATTGAATCCTTCACTAATGTCGAAAAGATGATCTTCAGCCCGATGAAATGTTTACAGAGGGGAGGTAAGTATGATGAAAAAACGTTGTGGGCATTGACCCCGCGGGTCAGACTCCGTCCACCTATGAGATGAAGAGAGAAAAAACGAAGTCGTTAGATGGGATATTTGGTGACTGACGCGTGACGCAATTTTTATGTCATTAGTTGCCGAGTCTATGTGGCTTTAAGCAAAGGAAATGGTGAAACACTTTCTTCTTGGAGACGTTTTATTTTTATTTTAAAGAATGTTTAAATAGTTGTGTATTACATAATGGTTAATTAATTAATGATAAAGTAATAACATTTGTTTCAGGAGATAATTGCAATTTATTTGTCCTTTAGGATTTGGCAAAAAAAAAATTAAAATTAAAAAATACAAAAAGAAAACAAAACAAACAAAAACAACATAATCAAGCGCCACAATTCGAAAAAACAACAAATACAGAGTAAATTACAGTAGTTAGTTCAACAAAGAACAAACATTTTTTAAAGAAAGCTAAGCTGATACTTAGATCTATGTTGTATAAAGCTAAGCTCACACTTCTATCTATTTCTTAAAAAGCTAAGCTTATACTAAGATCAATGTTGAATACACTACACCCATGCATGTCTTTAACTACGGAAGTCGCCAAACTAAGCATGCATTTTGCCAACTGAGATGGAATTACGCCAAGTTTAGCCTAAGGCAGTTACTTGACTCACATGAAATACTAGGTTCAATTCACGCCGAGACCAAGGTGGATTTAGGGTAGTCAGCGTGATGTGAGGGAGTGTGTGGGGATAGTGTAGTCAGTGTAGTGTGAGGGAGTGTGTGGGATAGGATGGTCAGCGTGGTATGAGGGAGTGTGTGGAGGTTAGGGTAGTCAGCGTGATGTGAGGGGGTGTGTGGGGATAGAATGGTCAGCGGAGTGTGAGGGAGTGTGTGGGGATAGGGTAGTCAGTGTAGTGTGAGGAAGTGTGTGGGGGGATAGGATGGTCAGCGTGGTGTGAGGGAGTGTGTGGGATAGGATGGTCAGCGTGGTGTGAGGGAGTGTGTCGAAATAGTGTGGTCAGTGTAGTGTGAGGAAGTGTGTGGAGGGAGGGCCAATCATAGCATTACTGCCCCGGTGCCACACCACTTAGTCAGGCGCTGACCAGCTCTTTATTGTGGGACAATGTCTGTAGTAGCAGTCAGTTATAAGCTAGAGAATATTTCTTCGAACAATATGGACAATGTCTATAGTAGCAGTCAGTTATAAGCTAGAGAATAATTCTTCGAACAATATGAACACTGTGGATAACTGATTACGATAAGTAAACGTAAACGTAACCCGTCTCCTATATCTACACATACTCGAAAATCTTCACCTTCAAATACACATATAAACCTATACGTGCACACACACATATAATTGAATGTACAGATGAATAATGAATAAAAATGAGGACTGATTATAACTTTTATTTTACAATAGCGATCCACCCGCCCATCCAGACATCCCACTTGAGTGTTCTCAGCACCTATTGATGGAAGGTCAGAAATTCGATGTAGTGGCGTCATCAACTCCTCTAGCAGGGCCTCGAAGTCCTGGTGCTCTAGGAATGACCTTTGAGACGTCCTTGAGCGCCCATCAGCACCCATAGGTGGGGGTCAGCCATTCGATGTTGTGGTGTCATCAGCTCCTCTAGCAGGGCCCCGAAGTCTTGGTGCTCCCTACTTCACCTGCTCCATCCTGACCACGATCACCATCTACCCCAACACCTGGTATCTGTATCAGCGGTAACCCAATTACTCCGAGCTACACATAAAAGAAGAAGTTCCCTAAAGGTAACTCAATTACTCTGAGCTCCACATAAAAGAAGAAGTTCCCCTCCCAAACCTGACAGTCTATAGGGCAAGTGAAGTAGAGTTCACCTGTTTCTGTGACCTCGGCATGTGAAGGGATAGTGTGGTCAGCACTATGCCCGGCCGCCTTTACTTTCACTAACGTGAGTTAGGTACCCACCGAACTCGAGACTTACGGGTGTACAGTCTGCCTCTCTACCGCACAGGCCATATAAAAGAAACCAACCTAAAATTTTATTTTCTTTTATCTCACATTTTCAGGCTTCATCTGATAGAGGCCACCCTAAATAAAGGTCACTTGATCTAAATCTACCAATGAATACACGTCCATCTTGCACTGAATTCTGTCATTTAAACGTGCTGCAATTTCTTACAGTAGTCCCATGTAGTCATCTTGATTAGTGGATTTCCAATGATTTAAAAACACGTTTGTATTGAGACATCTACACTTCTGACCAAACTAAAGCACTTGTTTTATGTAACCTTAGTCAATTAATTAACTCTGTCTGTTTGCATTGCCTCCTTGTTCGCTTTAAAGTTAGTTGTATTCTTTTCTCTCTTACGTGTATTTGTATCCAGAATAATATGTAGGGCAATATACACCTTATAAAAAACAAAATTTAAGTGATAAAAAAAATTGAACAGCTTCTTCGGGGACAAAAAGAGAGAGGAAATCAATCTCTCAAGACTAGCAATCGACAAAAAGTGCTAAGTATAGATAAAATTAGAACTCTAAAATCCTAACGGAGATAATATTAACAACGATTTTAAAGAAAAGGAATTCAAACTATTCTAATTATGTACTTATTATAATTATGGTTTTTTTTAGAAAAAAAGATAGCATAATCTAGTAATAATTTTGAAACTAAAAGTTAATGTATGACAATATAATTATCATACAATTATTAAATCTTTATTTTTTATAATAAAATAGAAAATGATAATCTTTCACTATTTTGTTATTAATTAATAGTTGAATTTTAACGATTTTCAGAAACACAGTTATTGTTGTCCCCCTTGGTAGTATTGAGTTTATAAAATGGGATGTGGCAAACATCAATATTCAATGTTAGTTTTGTTTCTAACACAATGAAATGTGTCTAAACTTATTACAAATTGATATGATATATTGCTTTTTTGATCTATATGATAAAATTACATATGTATTTTAAAAATGTTATGATGTAATGAATGTGTTTGCCTATTTAAACAACAAATCGTTCTGTTAGAGATATTTTGGTATTAGTAGTTCTTTTAGACACGCGCAACCAAAGTTAGCCATATCTTTGTAGGAGGTGGGGGGGGGGGGGGGGGGGGCACTGCCCCACCGAAGCACGTCCACCCTTTCCCCAGCCAGCAATAGATTATACATATATATATATATATATATATATATATATATATATATATATATATATATATATATATATATATATATATATATATATATATATATATATATATATATGTATATATATATATATATATATATATATATATATATATATATATATATATATATATATATATATATATATATATATATATATATATATATATATATAACTTATGTAGAAAATAAATACTTCAAGCGGTTACCCCCCCTCTCCCGCCCCCCACGAACATTTATGTGTCCCTTATATTGTATAACAACTGCATAATATATTTTCACATTTAAGTTTTTCGTTACACTTTTCGCACCTCCCCTAACACTAGTCCATGGTTAGACCCAATGGCCGCACCTCACTGTTTGAAAACCGTCGAGGATATTCATTCCAAGGGAGATCAGCTTTGAAAAAAAAATTTGGTCTGAGTAGCCCCAATGGACACGGCTAATCCCAGTGAAATGAGACCACCGCTGGCCGCCAGACAAATAACTCACACTTCAACACTTAACGCATCTTGCATATCAAATTAAGCAGGAGGGTAAGACTGAGGGGAGGGGGGGGGATTAACGTCAGGGACGAATGAGGACTTAGAGTAAGTTCACGAACCTATACAATGTGTTTAGCTGAACTTTGGTGTTTTCCGTTCCAGTTCACTGAATACGGAATGTAAATTAGGGTCAGTAAGACACACGTTTATAGAGGCTACTAGTTTTTCCCACGTTTTCTTTAACTTGCTTTCTCTGTTTGTGTGTTTGTTTGTCTTTCCAATCAAATCTTGCGATCGAAATTTCTGGCACTTCCCAGTTAGCTAGCGCGCTGAAATTTTCAGGGAAGCTTTCTTTTGGATGACCATTGAATATTCAATTGTTATTATTACTAAATTGATCAATGGAAACATTTTATTGAGCATTTTAGACCGCTATATAATCTATATATATAATTATCCTCTGCTAGCCATTAGAAAAAAAACCAGCGACGCGTACCTCGCGCGCAGTGAAGCGAACGATCACATGTCGCCACAGGCTTAGGGGCAGAGAATTTAGCTTGAACCGAGTTTAAACTTACAGGAGGTAGGCCAGTTTGGGGTAGACGATATGGTCGAGTGGTTGGGCACACGATTGCTATCCCACTCGACACGGGTTCAAATCTATGTGTTCTAGTCAGTAACGTATTCAAACAACGTGTTTTTTACGAGTTGTCTTTTTACGAGTTGTCTTTTTACGAGTTGTCTTTTTACGAGTTGTCTTTTTACGAGTTGTCTTCGTTTACCCAAAAAAAGTGAAAAGATAAAATCGATAGCAAGATTTTAATGCAAACAAACAGACAAAGACTAAAAAGTAGAAAATAATAATCATTAAAAAAGTTTTAAAAAACCCACGTTTTCTGATTGAACTAAAAAGTAGAAAATAAATGCTATAGGCCCTACATCACAATAATGCAAGCGATCACTCTACTATAAGCGAGCAAAAACGTGGGGCGCCGTGATTTTCTTACAGTTTCTAATACTGTTGACTCTCTACAAGCTCCCTAATAAAAGTCAATAGTATTATCTAATCAATAGTAATATAACTTTTACTTCGCCGCCCCACGTTTTTGCTCGCTTATAGTAGAGTGATCGCTTGCATTATTGTGATGTAGGGCCTATAGCATTTATTTTCTACTTTTTAGTTCAATCAGAAAACGTGGGTTTTTAAAAACTTTTTTAATGATTATTATTACTGATAGAGCTAGGAGTCGAATCGAGAATATAACGTCTGAATATAGTATTCACTTTACAGGGGTTGATATGTAATGTACTTTTAAGAAATATAGGGTAAACTTATGAAAAAAAGAAACCTTTATTTATTTTAAAAAGTATTAACACTGAACAGAAGGTATGAATAAATTAACATATTAATAATAACAACAGCAATAATCATAATAATATACAATAACTTAATCAGAATACAACATAACTGATAAAAATTATTTTCTTTTTTTTCTTGTAACATTTTCTGTCTTTTTTCCGGAACGCTTTGTAACCAAACATGATATTATAAAAGTGACTAAGGATTTTACAAGTATGTAAATTTAAGGTGACTGAATCACAGAGAGAAATAGAAGCGATTGTTAAAAAACGGCAATTTATTTTTTAGTATTCAAAACATTTTCACATACCATCTTAAGTCAGCTCCATTAATTGTATACACATTAAAATGTGCCTACGAACTTTTTGTGACAAAACTCCTATCATTTATGAAACATCAATCTTTCCTATTATGTCCCCTTCCCTCTGTACACTGGTCTCGCCGAGTACTTTCCCTTGCCAGTCCTAGTGTCAAGTTCTCATCTCCGTGCATATTCTGCAGGCCCAACCAACTAAACAGAATCGACAACTCCCACCCAGGGGAGATCATTCATCATAGATACTTTACAGGTTTGACACCGCCTTTTCTTCTGCCGGCTAAACGAAAATCCATCTCGTCTGCACTCCAGCTTCTAAGGTCACCGATTCACATTCAAGGTCACGGACGACGGAAAATAAGTTTTTTTTTTAAAAAAGATTTTGTGAAAATTTCGTACAAATAAAATTTAAATGAGTTTAACTTTGATATTGCGAGGTAAGTTTTCTTTTTTTTTTTTACTTAATTTTTTTTTTCATTTTTAAATAATGAGATATGGTAATAAAAACTAAGGTTAGAGGGTGGAGCGTAATGCCCCTTGCCGTGTTTAGTTCTTGGTCTTGTATGTGTAGCTTGACGTTGTCAAAATGTATTTAACCAGGGTCGATAATCGAGGATGATCATGTGACGGGGAAATCAAGGGAAGGAAATCTTCCTGACATTATTCTGTCGTTATTTTGGTACAGCTTAGGATTTCTGTTGGCCTGAAGCCAGTAGATTAGTTTGGTGGTCAGGGGCTGGACTCTGGGGCAGTGGGGGGCTAAAGTTTTTGGGCGATGGTCTGATGGTCAGTTGGGGCTAAAGTGTCGGGCTATGGTCTGATGGTCAGTGGGGGCTAAAGTGTCGGGCTATGGTCTGATGGTCAGTAAAGGGCTAAAGTGTCGGACAATCGTCTGGTGGTCAGTGGGGGCTAAAGTTTTGGGAAGGGCTAAAGTTTTGGGAAGGGCTAAAGTTTTGGGAAGGGCTAAAGTTTTGGGCAGTGGTCTAGTGGTCAAGGGGGGCTTAAGTTTTGGACAATGTTACAAAGTTTACTAGCTACAACATACCAGTCAGCGTCTAAATGTCCAAGAACTGAAGTTGATATCTCAGCCAGTGTAAATTTTAAACAGACGTAAATGTCTGACTTTTCAAGAATGTCAAAACACCCTTTCAAAAATGTATCATTGTATTTAGTGTCCCCCCCCCCCCCCCCCCCATGCTGGTTGGTTAGCCATGCAATGAATTCCGATGGTTTTTTTTAACAAGCTATTAAATAAATGTTATGAATTCCATAGCTCTAACATTACCAACAAAGATGTTACCCCGAGTCACCAAAAGCTCGAAAGTTTCACTCTTCCTTCACATCCCCCCCCTCCCCCACCCCAATCTTCACACATCATTTGTTTAATTCTAGCCAGACCCTCCGTTTGACCCCTGTGAGATGGCCACTGATTGCAAGTGGTCATCAGAGGTCACTGTGTTGACAGACATGCACGAGGTTCCAGCTCTTAACGACATATCGATGACCACTCGCACGTCACTTCCGTAATTACCCCGACCCGAGAGATAGCATACTCCCTGGTGTAGGGGGGAGGGGGGGTGTAGTGGGCATTGACTGGCCATTGATGTAGGACTGTCTTCTCCACAAATCAAGAGATGCGGAAATGGCTTTGATCTTTCTTGTGTGTCAAGTTTGCTGGGTAGTGGCATCGTGTTTCACTGCTTGCTTTAACCCATACTAATAGCGTACCTAGGTTCCCAGAAAAATAAGCATAGGAAAAATGTGCAACGAAAAATTGCGAAAAAAAAATGCGCAGATGCAAGCTAATTATACTAATACACTTTGATTTTGTCATATTATGTTGAAATATATTTTATTATGCTACAGCTTACATATAGCCCCTCTTTTTTAATGTCAATAACTACTAGCTTTAAGAAAACAAAAATGCCCTTGCGTACTTTTTTTGTGCGCAGTTTTCCGTTGCGCGTCTTTGATGTCACTGCTTACCTAGTCCTTTGTGGATTGTAGAATAAGAAATAGATTAATATTTTTGGACAGCTACTAAGAGTAGAAAGGGTAAACAATTTTTTAGGTAAAAAGGCAACTTTTCGACTTTGTGTCGCACCCCCCCCCCCCCCTTGTCGCTTTTGAAACTACAGTATACATTAATTGACCTATACATTTTTAATTATTATTAAGCCTTCAGTGTTCAACTATAATAACAGTAAACTTCTATTTTCTCGTTATCACTGTCACTAATCCACGATTTTTTATGTCTAGACAGAATGGTATGAGAGTTAATTTTAGTTCTATACAGAATGTTGGGAGAGTTAGTTTTATGTCTAGACAGATTGTTGGGAGAATTAGTTTTATGTCTAGACAGAATGGTGTGAGAGTTAGTTTTAGTTCTATACAGAATGTTGGGAGAGTTAGTTTTATGTCTAGACTGGTGTGAGAGTTAGTTTTATGTTTAGACAGAATGTGGGGAGAGTTAGTTTTATCTCTAGACAGAATGTTGTGAGAGTTAGTTTTATGTCTAGGCAGAATATTGTGAGTTATTTTCATGTCTAGACATAATCGTGTCAGTTGTTTTTGAGTTGTTTTGCTGCCTAGACAGAACAGTATGTGTTGTTTTTATGTCTAGACTCAATAAAGTGAGTTGTTTTTGATGCGATTCTTTGAACGCTATAGATTAGAGTCTGGCGGAAATGTAACAGACCATTTGATCTACAGGATACCTCATTTAATAGACATCCCTACCCCGTCATCTCACATCATCACAAAAAGCCAGGTGCACCCTCCTAAAATAACGCCACACCTCAACCCACAACCCCTCCTAAATTTTAATTTTTTTTCCAAAACATCGATTTGCTTCTCAATTATTTACTTTGCTCGTTTAACGTTGTGTATATAAATCAATTTCAGTTACAGTTTACCATAGTCTTTAAAAAACGCGGTAAAAACGGCAAAACATTAGTTCAAAAATATTTTTTAAATGCTATTATGTGTCGTCACATATTCTGACCCCCCCCCCCCCCCCCTCCTATGTCTCACATATCGACACCCCTCCCCCTGCTCAAGGCATGTGATGCCTTTTATTGGCGACTTATTGTTTAGGTAATCATTGTTTACAGCAGTAATGTAGCGAAAAAAATGAAAAAATAGGACATATAATAAAGCACTTATATAAAATAGCACTAAACGAACCGCCTACCCAAATAACAAAACATATGATAAACTACTATCTCACCAATAGGAGATTTATATAATATCTGTGAAGATGGCAAAAAAAAAATAATTAAATACTTTATTTTTTTAAAGGTAGAGATTCATTATTTTTCAAAACAACTGAATTTTAAGGCAATAATGAAATCTGAGACTGTACGCCTAGGAATGCTTAAGACAGATGGTGAAATATATCTAACATCGGTTAGGGTCATAGGGTCTGTACATTAACGACAGATTTCTGCTTGCTGCTTCGCTTCACTGATTTGACTTCAGGGAGTCGACTTGTTGACATGGACGCCCCAAGTTGTGATGGGGCGGGGTGGGTGGGGGTGTCAGTAAACATTGGGTCGTTTCGTTTGGCCGGGAGGTGTCTCCGAACAGACGACAGACGGGGGGCGACAATTCCACACCACCGCCTCCATGATAACCCCACGGGGTGAATGGGATTGACGCCCTAGCTTGAAGTCACCCAGTGATAGTGTTGGTTAGAGAGTGGAGACTAAGTCACAGAAAAAAAAAATACACATACACTCAGGAAATAAATTATCACAATACTTTTTAAAGAATCATTGTTAATAATTGTAAGTATGAGTGGTGTTTTTTTTTGGGACATCACATTAAATTACCTTTTTTCATATTTGCCGATTCTAAGCTATTGGGTGAATGTCCATTGGACTTTTTGAATCTTAATACAATCAAATTAAAAATATAATTACGACTTTGTACATGTATTATAAATATTACCCTACAAATAAAACTTATTGAATTAAATTCAAATTAAACATATAATTACTTCCGATAATTTATGTACTTGTATTATAAATGATACCGTATTATTTACACGTCGAAAAAAAAACACATTTTATTAGCAAATTCCAGGCAAATAAAATTGTTTTTTTTTTTTTTTATTTTTTTTTTTTGCTGTGACAATTTCTTGTATGACTTCTTTCCTACAATCATCAGCCATAACGTGTTAATGTCATATGTATGTTTTTAAACATTTCAAATTATTATTATTTAAAAAAAATGTTATAGACAACTATGTCGAGTGCTAACCCGCATAGATCTGATCCAAGAGCCAGAACTCGGAAAATGATTGAAGAATGTTTAACCCTTCAGCTTTAAGAGTGTTTTTACTCAATTCATATTTTTTAACTGAGTGTACGGTAAACATCATGAACGGGTACATTATTGTAGGAACGTCTTTAATCTTTTAACTTCATAAATTTATGGTTTTAAAAAAACATATTAGATTACAATAATTTTGGATAATCTCAAACTTTAACTTAATACATTTATGGTTTTAAAAAGCATGTAAGATTACAATAATTTAGGCTCATCTCTAACTTTGAACTCAAAATTATGGTTGTCCGCGTGTAAAGTTATAGCCTCTTATTTTGGTCTGTTCTCTAGCTTTTAACACTATAAATTATTACTGTGTTGAAACAAAAAACGAATGACTGTAAACTACTTGACCGTTCGACTCTAAACAACTTGACCGTTCAACTCTAAACAACTTGACCGTTTGACTCTAAACAACTTGACCGTTTGACTCTAAACAACTTGACCGTTTGACTCTAAACAACTTGACCGTTTGACTCTAAACAACTTGACCGTTTGACTCTAAACAACTTGACCGTTTGACTCTAAACAACTTGACCGTTTGACTCTAAACAACTTGACCGTTTGCCATCACCTGCACTCAACAACCCGAATAAATCAGTCTTGGCTCGGCCTTTGAAAACATAAAGACCGGTTGATTTTTATTGTAACCGGCATTCAAGGGGTTAAAAAAAATGATGACAGGGTTCGGTTACTAGCGGACGACCAGGGGTTAATGACCTTCATACAAGGTGGAGGTCATAAGAAGTCAATCACGGTGATTATTTTCTTTCAAGTCTGCCGTCAACCGCTGGACTCTCTGATTGGACGTCAGGTTAATCACCAACCTTCACGTTTGGCATTTCCCGCGCAAAAAAATATAATTCCTAACCATCGGGTTTGGTGAAATGATACTTTTCAGATCCGTTTTCTAATTGGTAGTGGATACTATCTAGTGTATTATTTAATTAATTAAAAACGTCAATGATTTTTTTTAATTAAAAAAAAAATTGATTTATTATCAATTAAATATAGTGTATATTAAAACTCGCGTTAAACGCATTGAATAATGAAACAGATTTAGCCTTAACTAGTTTCATATATAAATATGTATAGATTTATTTTAAGGTTATGCTTTGCACGGCTTAAAGTTTAGCTTATTGTTAACTTATATTACTGCGGTAAATTATTCAAACAACTACCAA